>NW_024351648.1:3334276-3341852 GCF_902729225.1 Pteropus medius
AATGGATGGTGGATGGATGGATAGATGCATGGACGGACGGACAGAAGGATGGGTGGACAGATGGATGGATAAACATAAGTGAGTGACGGGACCTTGGGACCTTGGGAGTAGAGTCCTTGGTTGAGCTCTGACTCTCCCGCGGTGGCCGAGCTCACGCCCCAAGCAGGGCTGTGTAGGGTGTTTGAGAAGGGAGAGGCCAGTGTCATATTTGGGTCAGGCTGGTATCTTCACAGTCACTTTTAATACCAGAAGTTGTTCTACTCATGGCACCAATACACTACAAGGGCCATCAGCCTGAACACCCCTCCGGTGACTTCCCCTCGGAATTAGGTGATGGCTGAGATGTCACCAGCCCAGAGCCCACTCTAAGCACCCTCTGTATATGGTGGATGGATGAATGGATGGATGGCCAGATGTGAGAGGCCTCCTGTGTGTACTCGGCAGCCCTGGCCCGCCCTCAGGGAGTTCTGGAAAGGGACGTGTCTCCCTAGAGACCCCTGTGGGGCTGGTGGCCTCACAGTCACGACCCGGCTGGCGTGGCAAACCTGAAGAGACTTTCTGCAGAGCAGACTGGGATGGACGGCCCTCCGCTGGGCTTCCTCGTGCTCATGGAAGAGCCGAGTCCATGTGCTCCCAGCACAGTCTGAGTCAGAAACCATATTAGGTTTACCGAGCGAGCTTCTGGAAGCTGAGCTTGGGAAAATCACGCCTCGCACCCGTACAGCGCTGGGGTGTAGGGAGACGTTCTCTCGCACTTTCCATCCCCTGAGCCTCCGAAAGCCCAAGGTAGGCCCGTCTGTGGTCATTTTCTCAAAGATTACAAAGGAAGGCGGCAGGGACGGATGGCAACTCGGTCACACTAGCAGGGGGTGACGGGCAGCTCTCAAACCCGCATCCCCTAGGGCCCAGGATGGGCCTCTTGAGGAGACCCAGGCAGGCCTCCAGGAGTCAGGAACTGGGCCGCACGTGCTTCGGCCAGGACCCCCCGGCCAGCCCGGCGGCCACCGCTGTCCTCTTGGCTTCGTGCCCGTCCGGCTCCGCCCCGCGGGCGTCCTGCACACCACAGGCCCCATCATCCTTTGCCTTTCCCAGTTCTTCTCCGCTGCCGTGCTCCTGAAATCAGAAAGGAATCTAGAAAGCATTTCCAGTTCATGCTGTGTAACTGACGGGCCTGGCCTTGCGCCGGCGCTCACTCTCGGGATGGACGAGCCGGGGTCAAAGGCCCCCGCCAGCCCCAGGGACCCTGTTCTGTGCGGAAGCAGCTCTGAGCTTGTGTATATATTGCTGGGAGCTGGAGGGAGGCTCGAGGGGGCAGCGGAGAAAGGACAAGGCCAGGAAGCCCCGGGGCTCCGAGGCTTCATGCACATTTCCAGACACTCGCCTGCAGGCGTTAGGCGCCTCCGGCTTCCTCCAATGGCCTCTTCGTGGTTTAAAAGAGGCAGAGTATCATGCTCTCTGTTTGGTGGCCTGCGAGGGTCATAGGTGAGCCCATCTTTCCCATGGGAACCAAGGAAAACGCAAAGCTAGGGCTGATGAGAGACTCCAGGCAGCTCTTCTAGAACGATCCGGCATCTATGGGGTATTTCATGCCTTTGACATTCCATTTGTCTGGCAGAGACGCCTACTTTCCCAAATAAGCGGTATTCCCCCACCTAAGTGCAATGGTCAGTTTGGGGGTTTAAAGTCATTACCGACTTTAGGGATTGAAGAGCAAAGGCCACGCCATGTCACATGGCAGATGGTATCACCATCGCCTTGTGTGGGCAAGTGTCTGGCTTGGCTTCGCTTCGGGAAGATACTGACAGAATCATGTCACTTCAAAGCCTGATAAAATACTGAAGGACGACAGGCCACTAAGCAATATTCGGAACCGTCCTGGCCCACGGTTCTGGTGTCGCCTCGCTCTGGTTAGACAGTGACCAAATGCCCCGTTTGACTTTCTAGAGTCTGGACTCGAGGGGCAGGGGAGGAAAGCGAGACAAATTTGTCCAGGCTTTTGCTCTGCTTGGAAGACGCTGGTCCAGGGCAGAATTGGAAACTCAGATTTTGGGGTATATCCTCAACAATGCAAGTTTACAAGCGGTTCCCACGTGTCCTGTGTTTAGACCTGGCCTCGTCACAGCTCGTCTTGCTTAGAGAAGAGGACCGCGCCAAGTCTGCTCACCAAGGCCCTTCCTCACGCCACGCACAGCACGGGGGTCTGAGCACAAGCCAACGGCCCCCGGCCCGCTCTACCTTGCCGCGTTCTCCATCGGTGGGCTCCGCGGCTCCATCGTCTTCAGAGTTCAGCCCGTGACTGCTCACGTCCTCCTTGGCAAGTCCTGGGCGAGCTGTCCTCCCCAAGCAAGACAGCAGGATCAGCACGGGGAGGTGGCTCCCGAGGGAGTGGACAGCAGAGCGATTAGTAATACACCGGGGACCATTCCAAAAGCATCATCGCGCCAGAGCCCCAGCTCCGCCCTTTAGACTACAGCGCCCTCTGGAGGGCAGGGGTCCACAGCATCGCTGCTCAAGCATTTCTGTGCTGGAATTTTCATCTTTTCTTTCAATGAAACCGGCATGAAATGGAGTCAGGTTTCCAGTTCTGTTCTTAGCTCTTTGCTTGTTTTAGTTCACTGGAATTTTTACTCACAAGAGTTCACCCATGTTCATCATCCCTTCCTACCAAATCCATCCCACCTTAGAACGGAGCGACTTTCTTGCCCTGCGGTGCACCTCCCCGCACCCCAAAAATCTGCGTGTGGAGGTTTGTGGAGGGGGAAGTCAGATGGCTCAGGAAAAATGCAAGCGCGTTTCTGTTCAAGTCGAAAATATAAATGAAACGCATTTTTCAAATAAAGAATAAATGTATCATTTGCTTGTTACCTATGTTAAGTAAATTTTAAAGTTTATTTCCAGACTTTATCAATTAGAAAAATTTGGTTTGGCGAAATTGAATCGTGAGGACTTAAAAAATATCAGCACGCTTTTGCTCTCTCTTAGCGTTTTTAGGTAACACAGTAGCCCGTGGAATTTTCTTCACAAATATGTAAGCTCAGCAACGAACTCAGAGACTGTCTGCCTTATTCACTGCTGTGTCCCCATCACCTCAGACAAGGCGTGGTGTCAGAAGATGCTCCATGATTGGTGAGTGAGCGAATGCGTGAGTGAGTGAACGACGGAATAACTGATGAATGAATGAATGAATGAATGAATGACCCACGATCAATTTCCTCCCTTTCCTGGCGTACGAAACTCTTTATGTGTTATGAACTAAAGCAGACCGGTAGCTATCAAATGTTCCCTTTTATTCCTCACCGATGCAAGTCCAGTAAGTTTTTTAAATGAAAGCATTAAGTTGGACTCACAGGTCTAAGAATCTGAGAATCCACCACACAGGGAAAGTCAAAGGTACAAACACACGCAGGTTCCCATCCAGGATGCAGTACACAGCAGTGGCCACTAGAGGGAGCCACAGAACTTTCCAAAGAGCAGCGGCAGACAGGAAAGCCAACCAGCACGTGATTCTGCTCCAAGCATCACCCAGCATAGGTCCCCGCCATAAACTTGTTATTGCTACTGCACTGTATAAAGTCCGACTCACCAAAACAAGCTGGGACAAGAGTAAGCGGCAGCTTTAGAAAAGTGACCTCACCTCCCTGCTCAAAGAGTTCACACCTCTGCACACACACTCTCTCCAGCTTTAAAAATCCAATGTAAATCTGGGGGAGGGGGAGGTTGATGGGGAAAAAATGGACGTATATGTGTCGACAGAAGCAAATCTAACTATGGGCGGTGAACACATAATAAATTAAAAAATAATTATTATTAAGAAAAAGAAAAAAAATGTTAAATCGAAGAAAACATTTAATAAAAATTCACCGGCAAAGAAAAGCGAAACTGTAACCTAAAGGATGAAAAATGCATTTTTAAGGCCATGTACAATTATCTTCTGCCTCCAGCAACGTTTTTATAAGAGGACATTCGACGGCCGACACATACAATTTCATCTCCCGCAGCAGAGAAGCTGACCGGGAAGTCACATCAGACAGAATCATAATCCTGTTGGTCAAGTTTCAAAGGCTTCATGTGTAACTGAGTGTAGGAAGAAAAGAATGTCTCACAAACTCCTTCTCCCAAAAGATCCGAATAACCCTGCAAATATGTTCAGGGCCATTAGAAGCCGCAGATGTTATCACAGGCAGGATCGTGCAAACTTTAAAGGACCTAGGCCGCAAAGGGCACTGCTTCGAAAATGGATTTTAATACATTGGAAAGGAACAGAAGTTAGTTTCTCTTTGAAATGTTTTAAAACTGTCCATGCCTTACTTAAAATATAAAAAGTGATTGGCTCCACCGGCATTCTTGCTTATAGTTCTATTTCCATGGCACGTGAAATTGTAGCAAACCTCCAGAATTACACTCAGCAATAAAAGGGACAGAAGACAGAACTGAAAACCGGAACGATTCAAGAAAGCAATTCTAAGAATAACCGACTAATTAAAAGCTAAAATTAAGTGGCCTCCTGAGAGTTCCAGGGAAGAGAAGATTCTAGAACCTCTATGGTTGCGTGACCTGTGGGAAAATCTAATGGGCTCGCACTTGCTGACTTCCAAGAAGAGGGAAATAGACTCGAAACGGAGACAGTGCAGAGCTCGTCGGTGATGGCGTCTGCAGCCCTCACCCAGCACCCGAAAAAGAAGCCTGCCATGTCACCACTGACGAAGCTGCTATGAGATGCAGCTGGCTGGCTGAAAAGCTTTCTGAGTCAATTTCAGTCCCAACTGCTGGCCCGCGGTGGGGCAGAAGGTGTGGCGAAACTGGGAACCAGCCGTGATTTATACGGGGAGTGAAAAGACCATCATTTGAATTTCTTTTTAATTATGACTTTTTTAGTAATCTAATTATATCCTAATTACAGTGATGACCCTTCTCGCTTCAAGGGAATCATGCACGCTTCTGGAACATTCTCCGCGAAAGTCCTCTCGTTTGCCGTTTTAAAGAGAGAGTCGGCAAATCGCAGAGTGACTTAAAGTGTCAGCTCTGGCGTCTGACCTGGGGCTGGCTGTGCTCTGGCCGAGCCACACCGACGCTCAGCTCCTGAAATAACCCCGGTGAGATTCTCTTGAGAGGAACCTCCCCAATTACCGGGAAACAACGTCCCCTTGCTCACCCCCTCGGGCCTGTGCGGGCTCCACGTGACGCCCGCGTTGTGCTATGCAAGCCATTATTCCTTCTTTTGCCCGCCAAGGAGCTGCGACGTCTCTGACACACAGGCTGCGTGCAGGGGCATCTGAGACACTTGCCAGTAACCCCAACTGGCCGGGCAGCTCAGCACAGGGGGTCCGGGCGGCTTCCCTTCACCCCTAACTCTCGATGCCACAGGGCAAGTCACGTAACCGCCTCACTAGGATCTGAGATGCAGCCTCGCCGTGGCCCCTGTCCCAGGCGCCCGGTCACCTGTTAATACCGTAAAGACCCATTAAGCCTGCCAGCTGGCGGGCACCATAACAGCCCAAACTCCAGGCGCTCTTCCCTGTCACTGCCTGAGGTGGATGGGTGACCCGCGCGGAGACCGAGCCAGGGCCCTCGGCTGCCCAGCGCCCCTAATGAGCTACCTGACGCCGACGGGAGCGGCTTCCACTCTGTCCAGTGAACCCGAGCTGTTGGTACCAGCCGGGTCTCCCAGCACCCACGGCGCCTGCAGCCCAGGGGGCCCCGCGCCCACCCAGCCCTGCCCGCTGGGGACAGGCGGCAGGGACGCTGGCCAAAAGCCACCTGGACAAATGTGTCTGCCACCTGCGCGGCCCTCCAGCTTCTGACAGGGCGACCCACCCCCTGCCTCCCCTGGGACCCGTCATGCAAATCCCCTCCAGCAAAACGCCACCGGCAAACTCTCCACGGCACCGGTGGCGACGACCCCGAACGGAAGGCGGCGGGCGCGTCTGTCATGGGGGCTGCCGAGGTGGACGAGGGCGTCTCCATCCGGCGTCACGCGACGCTGCCCGGGACGGGGACGGGGACGGGCAGCGCACTGTCCGCGGGATGCTGCCGCTTACTCCGGTTCTCCCCCCGAGACGGCCACAGGAGGCTTGCGTTTCACAGTGAACTCGCGCGTCTTTGGATTTTTACCCGGGTGCACACACTGCCTACCTGAAATGACGTTTTCAACCGATCTTCTGCTGGAGAGGACCCTCACCCTGCGTGTTGGGGTGGTCTGACCTCATTCTAACAGGAAGTCGTGGGGAGCTTCTGAGTTAGCGAAACTGGGGACTGCTCCTTGAGCAAGGTCGAGATGGTGTGGCTCATTCGGGAAGGTGCGTGGACGGGGGACCGGACGCCACCACCCAGGTGTCACTCCCTCCCTCGTTCCTGCAGCGACGCCGGACCTAACGCGCGGGCGGGCCTGACTCGGTCCGCGTAAACGAATCGGCGTCCGTGACGGACACCACGAACGACGGGGACAAAGTGGACGTTCGCGCCGCCACTCACAGTTCGGAAGTCTCGACTGCTGAAGCTGGACCTTCAGCCAGATGCTGCTTCGCTGGTCCCAGGCTCCCGGGGCCTCCACCTCCCACAGGCGGCCCCGCTCCTCCGGCCGGGCCCGCAGGAACCTCCTGCAGACTGAGAAAGGGCGCAGCCCCGAGTCAGGCAGGCCACCCCCCGCACGGGCAGCCTCTCCGTGTCCCCAGCCAGGGCCACTTCTGGCGCCCTCTGCAGCCCGGCTCGCCCCAGCGCTGAGCCATGCTCCATAAAAGCCACATCCCGCCACCCTCGCCTGCCCGCCCCCCTTCATCCATCTCATTTTTGCCAATGCTGGTGGCCAAAGCAAAATCCCACAGGCTGGGCGCTTAAAGAACAGACGTTTTTGTCTTGCAGCCTGGAGACTGGAAGTCCCAGGTCGAGGCGTCAGCAGTCCGCTTTCTCCGGAGGCCTCTTCCCCCGGCTCGCAGGCGGCCGCCTTCTTACTGTGCCCTCACGGGGTCTGCCCTGTGAACCCGCCTGTGTTCTCACTGTCCCTTCTGATAAAGCCTCTTCTTGCCAGTCCTACTGGATTAGGACCCCACGCCTATGACCTCATTTAAGCTAATTACCTCTTCAAGGTCCCCACCTCCACACAGTCACACCGGGGTTAGGGCGTCAGCGTAAGAACTGGGGGTGCCCGATTCACCCCGTAACATAGCCGCACCTCAGGCATCACCCTTCCTCCCTCCGAGCCTCCTCAGCCCTCCTCCCCCACGGAACCTCCCACAGGCGCCTTGGTTCTAGAGTCCCCTCAGCGTTTGGGGACGCTGACGCCCACGTGTACAGGTTAGCATGATCCCAAGTGCAGCCGGGTGGGAAGCTTCCCCCAGCCCTGCGGGTGGCATGGGGACCGCACCGGACCCTCCCCCAGCGGGCGGGGCCTGGGTCAAGAGCACAGGTCGAAGCCTGCAGAGCTGACGCTAAGTGCCCGAAAGGCACAGCAAAGGCCACGGGGTGCTGGATAGAAGCTCCCGATCTCCCATCTCGACACGGCTAATTTCAACACAACAGGGAAAGCCAGTTTCGCATTTAGAATTCTTGGACGCCTTGGAGTTTTGCACCAGAATGTGAC
>NW_024351648.1:3341980-3359302 GCF_902729225.1 Pteropus medius
GGGCCCCCCGACGCCCGTCCCCGGGGTCTAAGAGGATGCAGATGGAGGCGTGGTCAGCCCTTTGGTGCACAGATCCAGGTCTGGCATCCACCCAGGTGATCGGCAGCCACTGGTGGGGATACTGGGGGCCTGGTACCCGAGCCAGTTTAGAAAGAGGGGCCTGGACCCAGGTGGATGCATCCTCCAGGGCTCCCAGGTCCCTCACCTGGGGAGAGGGGAGAGCAGCCCTTTGCAGCCTCCGCAGCGCGGCCTGGGCAGGAGGCCCTCTCGTCCAGTGCACGGCAGGACCGTGCTCACGACGGCCGGCCAGCGAGGACGCATGCCTCCAGCTGCTCCCTGCCCCGCGCTCTGCCCGCTCCCCGCAAGGGGACGGGGGTGCATGCTGAAACCCCAAGGCACGGAGCCTGAATCAGAATCAGCACCTTCAGATGGGCTTTCTCCGCCAGGGAAGACACAGGTGGCACAGCAGGGACCCAAAGACCCCGGGGTGGCCACGCCCCCGGGGCAAACCCGAAGGGACTGCGCCGGGGGCCGAAGAAGCAACTGAAGCAAGAATGAGGAGAGGGGTGGACAGTTCCGGGGTGCGGACAGAGGACCGGCTGTTTCTGGAAGTTTCCAACACCTCAAAGCGAGCGACACGGTGCAGGAATCCGTGAGCCCTCTTTGAAGGGACTCAAGGATCTTCAGTTTCGTTAGAGACTAAGAGCTTGAAAAGACACAGAAAGGGCTGAACCCCCTGAGGACAATACTCGTGACTTCGGAGCAGGAGAAGTTTCTTTCTCTCTCCCGTCTGCTGTTTTCCCCGTACCGGGGCCCAAAACACCTGCACGACCAGGAGTGAGGCTTCGTGGGGACGGGGGATGCTGCGAGGCGCTCGCCGGAAGTGCCCCCCTTGCTGACGTGGGGTGTGCTTATTAACATCAGAACTTTTCGAACTTCCTTGGACAAATACCTTCCAGAACGTGGCCGGGGACGGAGAGAGTTCGTTTTATGTGTCGGCTTGACTGGGCTGGGTTGGGAGAGGGGCAGACGTGTAGTCTGATGCATTCTGGGCGCGTCCGTGAGGGGAGCATCGGGATCAGCAGGCTGAGGAAAGCGGATGGCCCTGTCTGGGGTGGTGGGCCTCGTCTAATCAGTCGAAGGCCTGATTACAGCACAGAAAGGCTGCGTCCCAGGGGGCGGCCCCCACCCATCTGCTCCAGCTGGGACGTGGCTCTTTTCCTGCCTTCAGGCTCGGACTGAAACCACGGCTCTTCCGGGCTCTCGAGCCCGTCAGCATTTGGACTTGATGACACCATCGTCTCTCCTGGGTCTCCAGCCTGCCGACTACAGATCTCGGGACGCCTCGGTCTCCACGTTGTGTGCGCCAACTCGCGACAGCAAACCTCCGCCCTGTACGTCTGGCCGAGCCCGAACGACGCGGGCCAGAACTGCACATGGCCACTTCCACGCGGATTGCTGTCGGCTGACTTGCCCGGTTCTGACCCATGTCACTCAAGGGCCAGCGCCACAGCTGGGAACCCGCATACGTGGGTTTTCAACTGCATGAGAGGTCAGAACCTGTCCCCCCATGTTGTTAAAGGGTCAACTAGGTATGCAGGCAGGCGGATGGATGGATGGATCCATCCGTCCATCCATCCATCTATCCATCCACCCATCCATCCATCCACCCATCACCCATCCATGCATGTCCCGCACCACCCACCACACCCACCTATCCATCCATCATTCACCCCACCACCACCCACCCATCCACCATCCACCACCCATCCATCCATCCACCCACCCACCCACCCATCCATCCATCCATGTCCATCATCATCCATCCATCCATCCATCCATCCATCCATCCATCCTGTTGGCTGTGCTTCAGGACATCCTGTTCGCTTGGTCCCTGACTAATATGGGACTCCGGAGGACAAGAACAGAAGAAGGAGATGCATCACTTTGTGCAGTAAGAGCTACGGAGGGGATGGGGGTGGCGACCTTGCCCTCCAGCGGCTGCCTTCCTCCCGCCCCGGGCTCCCCACGGCTTCTAGATGATGATGAACCACAAGCTTCCAGGGACAGTGGGAAGGCATGCTGAGAGCTCCGAGGGCCCGCCTCCCCGCAGGACCACCGGGAATGCACGTGTGCGCCCCATCACCGGTACCCAGATGCGTCTACCTGACAAAGGCGCGGTTACCTTGGTACATGGCAGGAGAAACCGGCCAGCTGATGCCCAGGGCCTCGTCCTCCCGGAAGGTCTCACAGAAGTCCTGCAGCATGGCCATGCCCAGGCCCTGGCGACGGTGTCTCCTTCTGACAAACACCGTGTCAAAGACCGGCAGCAGGTAGCACGCACCTGTGCCATCGCCACACAGGCTGCCTGCGGGGGAAACAGAGAGCCGGGCGCTGTCCCTGGGCTTGTACTAACCCGCCAGGACCCAGCGGGACGCCCGCACGGCCAGGCCACTGGTACATCCAGAAGCAGGACGAGCTTCACAGACTAAGGGCCGGCAACAGAAGAACAGATCTCTCCAGACCGCCATCAGCCCGCGCGTTGCTAGATGCCACGAAGGCAGACACCAGATCACGGCACTAAGATGGACTGAGCAGAGCAAGGCTATTCACGCGCCCAGACCCGAGACCCTCGGTCACCGTGCGCGGCTCACAGAGGCCCCTGGCACCGCTGAGGCGCGTCTGGGCAGCATCATGCTCTCCCCGGCCCCGGGGGACGTGGGCTGGGAGACCACCCGAACCAGCTCTAGGGCACGGGCTTGTTTCAGCAACTCTAACGAGGGCTCCCTGTGTCCTAATATGGCAAAGTGCATTTGCCCCAAGTAGACTAAGTCCCGTTTCCCATAAAACATCGATGACCTTGCTCAGCAGAGCGAGACAGGCGACAGTGGCATCCTTCCCATTTTTCTACCCTGAATGTAACTTCACTGCGGCCAGAGCCAACGCCAGCACAGTTGCTGTTTCTGCAAAGGGAACTTGACTTTCAGGGGGAGACGAGAGAGAGAGGGGGGGGGGAATGCCCTGTACTTTCTGCTTCATAGTTCTATAAACCTAAAACTGCTCTAAAAAAAATAAAGTCCATTAATTTTTTTTAATGTTTTAGGTATTTTTTTTTAATTTACCTCACATCGTACACAAAAATTAATTCAAGATGGATCTAGACGTAAATGCAAGAGTTAAAACTATAAAGCTTTTAGATGAAAACCTTCACAACCTTGGGTCAGGCAAAGAGTTCTTAGATTCAACACCAAAGCCACAAACAAACGACAAATCTGACTTTGTCAAAAGTAAAAAGCTTTGTACTTCAAAAGACGACAGTAAGAAATTGAGAAGACAAACTACGGCCTGTAAGAAAATCTCTGCAAATCATTTTTGAAAAAAGACTTATATCCAGAATATATGAAGAACTCTTATATTTCAATAAATGAAAACAATTAAAAATGGATAGATGACCTGAACAGACATTTCTCCAAAGAAGGTATACAAATGGTTAATAATCGGTGAAAAGATGCTCAATATCATTAATCATTAGGAAAATGCAAATTAAAACCACAGTGAAATGCGACTTTCAACCTACTAGAACGGCTATGATCAAAAAGATTAGCCATAATAAGAGTTGACAGAATGTGGAGAAATTGGAAACCTCGCCGATGGGCGTGGCGAATGGTACAGCCACTTCACCAAATGCTTTGGCAAATTCTTAAAAAGTTAACCGTGGGCTCACCAAATGACCCCGCGATGCTATTCCTCGGAACCCGTGCGTGAGAAATGAAACCACAGGCCCGGGCAAAGGCACGTACGTGCGTCACAGCCCCAAACCGGAAACCGTACCAGTAAATGCGGAAACAGAAGGTGGTATGTTCGCACCATGGAACATCGCTCAGCACTAAAAAGGAATAAGATGCTGATGTGTGCTACCGTTTGGATGAACGTCCAAAACGCCATGCTATGTGAAAGAAGCCAGGTGCAAAACAGCACATCCGGTATCATCCCATTTTGTGACATGCCAGTAAGACAGACTGATGGAGACACACAGCAGATCGGCGACGGCCCAGAAGTGGGCCGGAAAAAGACACTCATGCCAAACCGGCAGCGTTTGGGGGTGGAGGAAAGATCCACAATGTGGATCAGGGTAATGGCTACGCCGCCCTCCAAATTTTCTAAAACTCACTGGATGGCACATTTACAATCGACAACTTTTATGGGATATAAAACTGACTTCGACAAAACTGACTTTAAAAAGATACTGTGAATTGTTCTTAAAAGATACGATTATGGAGTATGGAAAGGAAAACAAAGCCCCTCGAGTGAGCAGGGTGAACATCGCCGATGGTAACGTGGACACCGGGCCCCCCGAAATGATGTGAGCCCATGAAAAGGGCACCTCACCTTCCCCCGAGCACAGAAGCCCCGTCTAATCAGGAGAAAACATCAGAGATACCAGAATTAAGGAACGTTCTATAAATATCTCCCAATCACAATATGTCCCAATCACAAAAGACATTTTGTCCTAATCGCCGTCATCCCCCCCACCCCACCTCAGTACTACAGAGCGAGGCTTTGCTGGGTGGAGCTGGACTCTGAAGAGAGCCACAGGAATGTCTCAGAGCTTCTGCTCCCAGGGCCGAATGCTTCCCCTGAGGACCATGCCACCCCGCTGAGGATGCGTGGCTTCGGGGAAGGCTTCTCAGGCTTCAGAGTGCCTGAGACTCACCTGCTCACGCGGAGATGGCTGGTGTTTCTGATGCAGCAGGGTGGGGGTGCAGCCCCAGAGCGCCTGCAGCCCCATGACGTGAACCCCCGGAGCGGAGCCTGCTGGAGCAATGCAGGGCTGCCTGGGGGCTTCACTGAAGCATGCCGCCCCAGGCTGAGACCTCCCAAACGGGACCCTTCCCCGGGGGATGATGGGGTTCTGCCCAGCCCACGGTCCTGCTTTCAGATTGCCTCTACTACAGCCTCAGTTAAAGAGCTAAGACCAGGTGGCCATATCTGAACCTCGAAAGCCAGCCCACCTGTACGCAGACACCTGAGCTAAAGGTGAACCCATGACCCACAAGAAACCCATGCACAGGCCGGCTGGGCCAATCTTATTCTTCCAAAAGAGTCTGAATGAAGTAAAAGTAGGACTAGAGTACGTCCCGCACCTGTAAGGCAGGTGTGGGCACAGGCTAGGTGGACCGCATGGCGAACCTACGTCAAAGTTATAAGGAAGCAGGAAGCGTAGCGAGAAAAGGGAGCTGGCTTCCCAAGACGAGAACGGAGCAGCCGCTGGGTGAGAAGCAGCACAGGAAGCCACCCGAGGGGCCCGAACCCACGCCAGGCTCTCGCCTCTCCATTTTCTTGCCGCTGATGTTTCTGCTAACGTCTGGAGAATGACATGCGGGGCCCACGCTTGATGAGACGCTAGGCGGGAGGCGCCTGTGGCACTGGGTGTCGGGGCAAGGGAAGGGAAGGTGGCCCTGGACAGACAGGGCAGCCGAGGCCACTTCGAAGCATCACTGCCATCTCACGGGTCACACGCTTGTCCGGACTGCCAATCACATAGCTGAATACTGTGAAGAGCTGCTCTTGCGTGAGTGGTGGGCTTTCAGAAATCTGAAACGTAAAGCTGTTCCTTTGAGATTTTTATACAACCGCAAAGTATTGACCCGCTCTGCCCTAAACTGGCCGACTCAACTCACCCATGCAGTTACTTTCCTCCCTAGAAAGCTGGTGGTCTCGTGGGCTGGTGGGGGGCCAAAGTTAAAAACTTAAAACCTCACGCCTTTTGCTTATCGAGAGAGGATTTCAACATGAAATTGTGAAATGATTAAAGGGTCAATATTTTGAATGAAAGGCCATCATAGAACCATCAGAGGAAGGGAGAAAATCGAACTAGACCATTTGACGAAAGGGTCCCAAAGAGAGGTACACCTGAAAAGAGCCCATTCATTCTACACAAAGGAGCCCACGCATTTTAAAACAATCTGTGCTCCTCAGCCACAAAAAGGGCGAAACCCTTGAGGACAACGGACCCCAAAGGCATGATGCTGAGACCCGCAGTGGTGGCCAGGGGCTGGGGCTGGGGACGCAGGAAGAAGCACTAGGGGCAACGGGAAAAAGTTTTTTTTGGATGATGACATTATTCCGTATTATAACTGTGGTTGCAGTTATGTGACTCACTCTATAGCTCAGAAAGTGCAGATCACTTCGCAGGGTATAAAAATGTCTGATTGCTCTGTGGTACGCCTGAAACGAATGTTGTATGTCAACTACGGCTGAAAAATAAGTTTTGTTAAAAAAAAAAAGAACCATAGAACCGTAAAATCAAAAACAGGGTCCATTTCACTGTCTGATAATTTTTTTTTTAAATAAAAAAGTCACGCACATAAATGAATGTGCTAAGAATGTGTTGAGGGACAACGTGTGCTCTTAAAATACACAAAACCCGGCCTCTGTGATCCTATTTAGACAGCGAACCTGCACATCTTCTTTTCCACGTGGAATGAAATTATCCGCTTCAGCCTAGCTCGAGCTGAATTATCAGATGTTCTGAATCATGTGCTCTAAACTAACGCAGAGGAATTGTTCTGCCACAGAGCTGAGAAGCATGTCGTACGCCACGTCCATATCTTAAGCGTCAGCACAATGACACTATATAACACTGTGACAAGCGCCAAAGACAGAGCCAAGGCTAAAGAAATGTCTCTAACCGTTCTACACTTTTTCTGAACTAGAACTCCTCCTGCAGTCAACTAAATCACACGAATGTGCCCGTGATGTTTCAGAAACCATCGCGTAAAATAATAAAACAGTATCAAATGTATCTGTTCACTGTCTAAAGTCCTTTTAATTTAGCTGTGTGCTGCTAATATCAACCATTTTTTAATTCGATAAAAATAAACCTTGCCTTCTCAACTTAGAGAAAGAGATGGGAAGGCAAGGAATAAAATTCTATAATCCATACCTAAATGAGTCCCCCATCAGATAAGGGGGGTGGAATGGAACGCTCATACAAATTCCCATAAATAGTAACTTTTTAAAGACGTAAGTTCCAAAAAATCATTAAGAGACACCATAACGCATCCCAAAGCACATCGAAACCAGAGGAAATTTTAATTTCCGAAAATTGCAACTAGAATAGATAAAACCTGTTAGTTTGCAGCTTACTGGCCACAGGGTCTGTATACCTCAAGCCCCAAGGCTGCAGAAAACGTGGTTTGGAAAACTGAAGCTTTCCCACTAATGGTGTCAGATCAGGAGTTTGGACTAGGAAAGCAGCCGGAAATACAAAGGGGAAGTCATGGCAGAGTGAGACAGATGCAAATTCAGAACAATTGCCCAAAGCCTGGCTTACAAACTAATCTACACAAGCGAAGGGGACCCCAGAGGACCCAAGAAAAAGAAGGCAGAGCCGAGAGAGAGATCCACTCCTGAGATATTCTGAACCATGTGATCTATCCAAGGCCGGACCTGTGAGTGAGGTGCTTTTCTTAGCCGAGGACCTGCCTCGATGTGGGCAGACTGGATCAACATTCAAAATTTCTACTCTGAGAGACAGTATCACGCCAAAACGAACGTGTTTTCAAAATATGTATCTGCTAAAGAACTGATATCTAACATAGAAAGAACATTCGAAGATCAATAATAAGCAAGCGAGCAACCCAATAAAAAATGGAAAACATATGTGAACGGACACTTGGCCAAAGAATACATATGAGCACCACGGAAGCACAGAACAGACGGCACTAGACTTATTGGGGTGATCATTTTGCGATGTTTGTAAATGTCTAATCGCTGTGTCGTACGCTGGAAACTCCTATGATAGTGTGTGTCGGCTATAACTTAAAAATAAAACAAAAACAAAAACTGTTCGAGAAAGCAAGTTTAAAGCAGAGACCTCAGTCCTCGGGCGAACGGTCCCAGCTCCGCACGCGCTTCTTGTTCACTAAGCCTTTTACCCTAACTGGCTATCATGGCCGGCCTCCCTCGCTGCTGAGGTAACGTCTATAAATCTTGGCATCCAGCGCGCTTTCACACCACGTGCCAGCTTTAGCAATGGTATGTGTCCTGACGGCTAATCGGTAACATTAAAGACAAGAAATGAAAAGCATTGTGCTTGCAAAGTCATGCTACACCATTAAGTGCAACAAATAACCTTACACGGGACGTGGCACGGCCTGGCCGTCAAAGGGACACGCTTCTCACCCTGTGTGCCGGTCAAACGAGAACCGTGGTGAAGACGAAATCCACGCCTTGGGTTTATTTGTAAGGCGGCTGAATCGGTGATATTTCCTGTGCTGGAAGGTTCTCTGTCAGCAGGGATAGCGCTCGGGGAATCCTGAGAGCCACCCCAGGGCCGGACGCGGTGGTGGCCCTGGCCCCGCACTGCCCTGTGACCCTCACCTTTCATCTTGGTCGTGTAAAATCCAACCGCTGCTCCGTCTCGCCACAGGATTTTAGCCTGCTCCTTCGCAGAGTGAGGTAAGAAAAACATGTCATCCTCATCCAATTCTCTCTCCAATCTTCCAAAAATAACGACGTTTAGAACGAAAAGCACAATCCTTTCCCCAAAGGACTGAACCTTTGAAGGAGAAAGAAAAAGAAAAAAGAATGACCAAGGAAAAGGAGAGATAAAAACGAGATGTGAAAAATTTTGCACTTGGAACTGACCCACCCACACGTCGGAGCCAGGGGTGTGCGCGCCTATGTGATGTGATTCTTTTCATGCTCAAGAGCCAAATCATAGTTTCTCACAGAGGTTTTCACACCTGTGACCTTTCACACCAATCGGCCTCCAGGAGGGGGGGTGCCAAGAACCTCATGGGTCCCCAAGGCTGAGACATGAACTATAAGTAGACAGAGATCAATATAACGAAACAGGAAGTTACCTCATGGAGGGAAGGGAGCAAACCATTTCAGCTGATTTGTTGGATGTTTTCTAGAAATAAACCCTATCTGCCATTTTTAACAAAAGCCCCAGAATTCTGGCCCTCGAAAGAAGGGTAAAAAATTGGGGAGATCATTTCCTACCCCAAAAGTGACCGATTTTCAATGGTGTGCGACAGATTTTAAGCACACGCTTAGAGTCACGATCTCAGAAAATGACTGGGACTCAAAACCCACTCCTTTCTAAGGCTGTAAGGTATGGAACCGTCTCTGCCCGTAGCAAAGTCGGGGCAGATGAAGGAAATGTATGGTGGTCCATATGAGGCCCTCCTAGAGCTTTATCCTCGTCAAGCCCAAACGACGTCATGCTGCCGCCTGTTAAAATTCTCTGCATTTTGTATGGCCCCCTCCCACGGCAAGGCAAATAAATACGTGGCACCAGTAGAGGCCTCCGCTTCCGTTCCCACGCCCCCAGCTGACGTAGCTGATCAATCCGGACTTGAGTGGCTGAGCCTGGCGAGAGTCTCAGCATCTTCCAAAATGCGGTCTTCCGGACAGCTCCGAGCGACCGCTAAGATGTGGCACTTGACATGAAACCAACCCACTATTGACAAAGTGCCAGTATCGTTGTATGGATTTTACTCTGGGGACACTGAGATGGGACAGCCCAGGTGTGGGGGTGTTGGTCGCCCTGTCCTATGCAGCACCACGAGATCAGCAGTACCATGTCTGGTGACTTCCACCCGCATGACACCATTGGATTCTTACTACCTGCCAGGAGGTCTGGCTTTACAGGTCAGGAAATCAAAGCTCAGAGGGTGTGGTTGCCTTTACTGGTTTTCCAGAGAGGACGTGTGACAGCTGGACAAGGGCTCTGTCAGAAGCAGGCAGGCTGAGCAGGTGCCGCCTGTTTGGGCCCAGCCGGCCATCCCTCCGGCATCTCCACCCATTAGAACCAAGACTTTGGGGAAGGGAAGTTTAATATAAGCATTAATGCTTGGTTTTATATTTAATACGTGACTTTTAAATTTTTATCTTTATCATCATCCTCCTCATCATCATCATCACGTGTGCCTTCTCAGCCGACATTCACTCGGACAGAGGTCCTCGGCAACTCACAGCCTCTTTGAGCCTCAGTTCCCTCCAGTGGTCAAAGACAAAAACCAACTACACCTACCTGGTCTCTCAAACATCTGTATGGTTTTTTTTTTTCCTTTCAGTTACTCTGATAATAAAAATAAGACAGCCTGCATCATCCTAGCAAATGGCACAAAGTGTTCAGTGCCAATAAACTTATTAATTGGCCCAGAACGTGAAATATTTCACCTTCATCTGGAGCCAAGTCTTAGATGAGGAGAAGACTTGTGAACGCCACACCAGCTAACTCGGAGAAGCTGCCCGATTTCTATCTCAGACAGTGGCAGCCAAATCGAATTCAGACTTTAAGAATAACGAGCTAGTCACAAAACCTGATTGCCATAATGTGGGAGGTTATAATTTCAATTTATAAAACCAAAAAGTTCAGAGAAAAGCCAGAAGAGAAAAGCAGATTGTTTCTGGCAGAAGGGAAAACATCGAATCGAAAACTGGCAGGAAGAAAGGAGAAAAAAAGAAAATGTGCTTAATCTGTCCAGTTTCGTTATTGGAGGGTGAGGGAGGGGAGGCGGGTGACATGTGATTCTGACTTAGGAACGTTTCTGCAAACTTAAAACTAAGATCCAGTTTTAAGCCCTCGATTAGGACCACTAATTATATTAACATAAAGAACATCGAGAAAGCTTTTTGTTTGTTTGATTTTGGTAATTTGTGAAGAGACGGCTAAGAAACTAAATGTAATTAAAAGAAAAAAGAGAAGTCAACACCCAAAGTTCCATGAAAGGGAGAGGGGGCTACCCCACATACACCTGGGACCTCACAGCACAGTTTCGAAAACTGGGAGGGTTTTCCTGCTCTCAATTTAGAAGAACTGACACATGGAGGAAGTGACTGCTCTTGTTCTGACAGAAACATATGTTTAAAGAGCAAATCGGACTCTTCCTGGTAGTCGGAATCCCAGCCGCTAACAGCACCTGGCCCGTCCACGGAAGGGGCTGGACGGCCACCCACACGCGTCCAGCACGCGGCCCCCACCTGGGCCCAACGCACTCTGCCGAACCTCACGCTGGCGTTAATTTGCTGGACTCTCGCTCACATCCGTCGGAAGGACCCGACCCCGCTGATTCTCAGGCCGCAGATGTCCAGCCTCCGGGACTGTGACACCACACGTTTCTGTTGTGTCAGCCCTCAGTCCGTGGTGCTCTGTCTCAGCAGAGTCCCAGGAAACGCATCCCCAGGGCTGGACGGCTTCCTATGATCAATACGCTCGTAAGTACGGTGACTTTTAAAACCTGTTCTGCCATTTAAAATGACATTGCCTCACCTTCACCAGACCTTCTCTTGCAGGATCAGAGGTTCTGAGTACATCTTCCGTGGACCACCAGGACCCCTTGATGTAAACAGCCACAGCTGGAGAGGAAGCCAAGAGAAAATACGGATGAGCACACCGCCAACTGGCCACCAGGGGGCAGTCTTAACAGTGCGTGGTAGAGACGGAAGATCGCATGCACGTGGGTAAAGCAGGCGATATTTCCAGAGCTGACCTTTCCTGAGGGCACTGGCCGGGACAGAGGGTGACCCTCTCACCCAAAGGGGACTTCACAGATGTCTTCACAGATGGCCCATTTTTGGACCCCGAAACAGGAAGCATCCTAACGTTACTTGCCAAAATTGACAAATTCAGTGGGTCAGAATTACTCCCCTCCGCCCCCCAAGTCCAATTATGTGCCACCGCTCAGAACTCCCCAAATTTAGTCAAATCCAACATTATCTAAGGGCTTCGAGTGAACCACGTTAGCATCACCCGCCAGGACTGGTCATTTCTTCCAACAGTGCGCCTACTTTGACACACGATAACCACCCACGGCCCTGGCTTACAGTAGCGATCGCTCGTGGTATGTGTACATTCTACGGTGTGAACAAATGTATCATGACACGTATCCACCATGACAGTACCGTACAGAGTACTGTCACTCAAATTTCTCTGTGCTCCCTCCACCTGTTCATCTCTGCCTCCCCTAGCCCTTGGCAACCGCCGGTCTTTTCACTGTCTCCATAGTTACGCCTCTTCCAGGACGTCACAGAGTTGGAATCCTACAGCATGCAGCATTTTCAGATTGGTTTCTTCCCCTTAGTGATATATATTCACGGTTCTTTCATGTCTTTTTGTGGCTTGATAGCTCGAAATCCTTTTTTCAGTGCTGCATACTATTCCACTGAATGGATATATCACGGTTCATTTTTCCTCTGGTATCTTCTCTATATTGTCATTTTTATATTTGCTTCTCAAGTCAGGAGTCTGAGCCTGAGGGGTCCAGAAACCGCAAAATAAAAAGACACCTCTCCCCCAGTCAAACCCTCTTAGCTGAAGATTGGGAGAAAAACGATAACACGGAGTAGAAAACAGAAGTCTCTTGAAAATTTAATACGAGGCTCAAGGCTTTAAAGCACATGTCGTGGGCCAGTCAGGTTAAGCTGCCACGACCTTCTTGCTTATCCCTCCCTGCTCTTCGAGGAACTTTAGTAGGAAACTCTGTGAAGACCAGGTTACGATGACATCAGCCAGTTATGAAACATTAACTCTGTGCAGCCAGCCAGCTTCTCCTCTCCAGAGACCAAAGCATCTCGTCCACTGTCAGGTTCATGTCATTGTTGAATCGGATCATCTCCAACGATAGTCCCCGAACTGATAGAGCCCGCTGAGAGAGAAGGGCCAATTAAATGCTCGACATCTGCCTTATTAATTCAACTACACTCGTGTTCCAAATGGCACCTCCTGGAACGTAGAGGAGGTTTATGAAGCCATAAGGGTTACGTTCTCGCCTAACAAGGCGAATCGATAAAAGATGTTCAACGGACTAAGACAGTTTCGAACGGGAAACGTGCTATGACTTAGCGTCCGCGTGGTGCCGCGCGAGTTTCGTAGTGCCGGGCAGAGCCTTAATGAGTGGCACGAGTTGTCACCAAATAGATGGAACTGCTCTCTTCAAGCTGAACTTAAGCTGCTTCGTAACAGTGAAGGTGAAGTCTGATCAAACTGAACAGGCCTAAAATACACTGTCCTCAAACCAACTCTTAAAAAACAGAATCGGCCTTCTGGAGAGTGGCAGCTTTTGATCGGAAAAGCGTGACACCCAGTCCAGAGGAAGGAGAGACAGGGTGGCAGAGCCCGTGGAGGGAGGCTGCACCCAGCTCAGTAAAGACAAGGGACCGACCCTGAGGGCTGACAGCAACCACAGAACCAGCCTCAGGGAACACTTCTGAGACCCTGACGCCGCCAGCGAGGTCTGAGAGCTGGAGATCAGGGAGCACACGACTGGGCTTTGGAAAGAAAAATGCAGCCCTGTCCCCCGGCTCTGCACCACCCGGAGCCTGAGCAGAGACACTGGACACCGGCAGAAGGCTGTGTGGTGGACATGACAGTCGACGGGCTGTGCCTTGCTAGTTAGGTCTGGCTGAACTCATTTAATTTGCTTCTCCCTCTGAATGACAGGTGATACGGATGGCAGAGAAAACGTCGTTAATGCATTTTGGTCTATGACACTCCAAACGAGTTTCCCAAACAAGGTAGGACAGAGAGAGAGGTCCCTAAGGTCCCAGGGACCTGGTTTCCCCGAGGCTCAGCCTGATGAATTGACTTTAACCCCCGAGTGCCTAGCTCCCCAGAGGCTGATGGTAGGCCTCTGTCCTTGCCCCGGGGAGCTGGCAGCCTGCAGAGGAAGAGTGACCCAAACGAGCTGCTCCAGGACGAGGGAAAGCGTGCAAAGTGCTGGAATTCAGCTGGGAGCGTGTGTCCCAGAACCAGGAGGTGGAAGCCAATTCTGCTGAGGGGTATCGGGTTCTGGCATCACTGGGTAAGGTTTCAACGGGGAGACAGACAGGTAAGATTACTGCAGGCATCGTAACCTGTGAGCAGAGGCACAGAGCCCTACACATCCAAGGCCACACTCGGGGCCTCCCAAGCCATGGGGTTAGCTCGGGGAGACCCACACGAGGAAGCAAAAGGCCTGCACACATCGATCGCAGCGAAGCTGCAGGGCACAAGGCCCACAGACAAAAGCCCATCGCTTGCCCACATACCAGCCACGAGCAAGCGGAATCTGCAACTAAAAACCCAAAGCCGTTTTCACTAGCGCCGCCCCCCGAATGAAACGCCTGGGAATAAATCTAACAAAATATGTGCAAGATCTATACGAGGAAAATTACGAAGCTCTGATGAACGAAATCAAAGGCGAACTAACTAAATAGAGAGATATTCTAAGGTCACCGACGGGAAGACTCAATATTGTCAAGCTGTCATTTCTTCCCGACTCGATCTACAGGTTCAAGGCACCGTCACTCAAAACGCCAACAGGTTATTTTGTGGAAATCGACAAACCGATCCCGAAGTTTCCACGGAGAGGCCAAAGGCCCCGAATGGCTAACACGATGCAGAAGGAGGACGCACGTGGAGGCCGGACGGTGCCCCGCGCAAGACTCGTCACGAAGCCACAGCAATCACGACAGCGTGGTGTCGGCGAGGGGACAAATCAACGGATCAATGGAACAGAACAGAGCCCAGAAACAGACGCGCATACATGGAGTCGACTTATGTTAAAAAACAGAAAAGAAAAAAAAAAAAGCAAGCGCCAGACAGAGGAACACAGGTAGTGTTTTCAACGAATGGCGCTGGACCAATGGGGCATCTACGCACAGAAAAGCGAGTCTGGACTCAGACCTCGCACCCTTCGCGAACACCCTGTGCACGAAATGTAAGCTTCGTGCAGCCCCTGACGTGCTTCGGTGACGACGGGGTGACACGGGGCGACGCAGCGTTTTACATGTAGCCCTGACACACCGGACGCAGAGACAGTGACAGACTCCAGAGACAGACAGCTTCAAGTCCCGGCCCCTCCGATTACTGCTGCTGTGACCTTAACCGCGGCCCCTGCCTTGAGTCCCCCCCCGCCAAACGGAGATTGGGCGAGAGACCTCGCCTCACTGAACTGCATCCCCCGAGGCGTCTGAGCTTTTCCGTGGCTTCCAGAAAGTTCCTCCACCTGCTTCGGGTGTTGCTCTGGGACTCCGCAGGAGAACGAAGAGCCCTTTGCCACGTGTTGGCTTTTGTCAGCGAAACAATGGAAACGGATTCAGGGTGCACCCCGTTTTCTTCCGGGGAGCGAGCTCCCTCTCGCGAACTTTCTGCTCCGGTTTGGTTTGCAGGCCAGTGCCTGTCCTGCTTCCACGGCTTGGTCACCGCCACCTGTTTGTGCCCTCGAGGGGCTATATGCTCCTGCCCGGCACGTTTTCTCCTCGCTGTTCCTCTTCCTGGCTGTTGGGGAGCAGTAACCCGGCCAGGGCATGTCTCCTTCTCCGAGGCCGTGGACACGCACAGTGCCTGATTCAGGCGCTCACTCGAACCCACCAGAACCCTCCAACGCGATTTTTAAACCTGCCTTCCTGCCTATGATTTCCTAAAGGAGCTAAATCCTTTTTTTCTTTAGACATTTTTTTAATCGATCAATCGATAATCACTTTTGTTTCAGCTAGCGTGATTTTTCCATAGTACAGGTCAAGGTGAGCCGGTTGCCACCTGTCACCTCGGATGGATGGGCTGTGGCAGCAGGGAGCCGCCCTGAGAAGAATTTTGAGGCCCCAACCCGACTCGGCAAGGAGAAACTCTGTGACGTATCAGCAACGTCCAGGTGGAGCACGGTGGCACGTGAGGCTGTACCTGTCATCCCAACTCACCTGTCCCGGCACAGAGGACAGTAAGAAGTACAAAAGCGGCACAGAGACCCTCCAGAGGTCACAGTTCTGAAGCTCACGTTGCTCCTCCAAGCCACATGCTCAGTAGCCGCTACATGCAAAGCACATAGTAATGAGACCTGTGAGACACGGACCACCCACAGCGGGACACGGCGCCTGGGACACGCGGCAGAGATGAGTAAAACCCCCCGAGGCTCGTGCCGTGGGAGGGCGCGGAGGACGCAGCAGGTCACTCCTACGGAGGGGCCCGAGGGTCCTCGGCGAAAGGCGCCCTAAGTGGGGCCGCAAGGATGTAGGGGAGAAGGGGACTCCAGCGGGGGTGGGGACAGAGCCTCAGAGATGGGTGAGGACAAGAACCGCACGTGCCAGAACCGAGGGTGCGGGGAGGAGGGGAGGCCCCGAGGGCCGTACTCCGCGGAGCGCTGGCAGCCACCAAGCTGCGGGGGAGGAGGGGGACATGACCCAAGGTCCCTTTTAAAATATTATTCGCCACGAACACTTGTCCGAGCACCACCACGCCTCTGGTGTGGCACCAGAGCTGCGCTTCGTCCACACAGGCCACGGCTGGTTCTGTTCTCCAGGCGAGGCTCCGAGAGGTTAAGTACCCGCTCAAGGTCACGTGCCTATAAATGGCAGCCCTGGGACCGGCTGTGAACTGGGTGTCGCTGGTCCCAGAGCCCCTGCTCTCCCCACTGTGCTCCAGGTCAAGCATGGACAGAGAGACCAGAGACAGAGCTGGGGCCAGGCCCCCACGAGGGCCAGAGAGATGAGGAGGGGACAGACCGAGGCACAGTGACGAGAAAGGAGAGGCCAGCGTGGGAGGACCTTCAGTGAGTGGACGCCTCGGGACCTCGTTCTGCACTTCAGGATGGGGAGGGGGCCGCCATTCACTCGGCACACGCTGGCGAGAGCCAGGCATCCAGGGCAGAAGGCGCTGTCCAGCAGGGGCGGGACAGGCCGCCGGGCCATGACCGCACACACCAGTGACAGCCCGTGTCTTCGCCCGTTCGAGTTGCCATGACAGAATGCCACAGCCCGGGAGGCTAATAAACAACAGAAGCGCGGCGCTCACAGCTCTGGAGGCTGGGAGTTCTGGATCAGGAGGCCAGCGCAGTGGGGTTCTGGTGACGGCCCCCATCCGGCTCGCAGATGCCACCTTCTCACTGTGTCCTCACGTGGTAGAAGGGGTGGGGGAGCCCTCTGGGGTCCCTGATACGGGCACGCGGTCCATCGATGAGGGCTCAGCGCTCATGACCTAGTCACCTCCCAAAGGCCTGCCTCCTAACACCGTGACCTTGGGGGCTGGTTTCAGCACACACATTTGGGGGGACACAGACATTTGGACTGCAGCAGGCTGTCTGGAAGGGCTGGGACAGAGTTCCAATAGGCCTGGGCCAGGCCAGCCTCCAGTGCTTGGACTCTGGGGACCAGGCTGAGGTACCGGCCTCCTAATGAGTCTCTGGAATTATCCAGCCAACGACACATGAGGGGAGTTGGGATATGCCCAGGTGGGAGCAGTTACTCCTTCTGAAATTAAAAAAGAAAGTCAAAAAAGTTATTCGAGGAGAAGGATCACACTGGCTGAGTGGGGAGAGTGGATTCCGGTGGGGG
>NW_024351648.1:3360268-3447307 GCF_902729225.1 Pteropus medius
CCCCCCAAAAAAAACCCGCGTAGTTAAACCAAAGCGACAGGCCATCTTCACAGAAGCGAAATACGCGTAGGAAAAAACGCCGGAAAGTTCTGGCAGAGGACAGCCCAGGAACACATGCCCAGGCACTGAGTGACCCGTCTGCGACGGCGGCTGAGCGAGTCGATGATTCAAGGGAAGGCGGAAATGCGGGAGTCGACGTGGCAACCGTCGCATCACGTGACGCGGGCTGCCACCGCCACACAGACGTCCTCCCCAAAGGAAAGCACCTCCGTGACCTCGGGCACCTGTGCCCCGGAGAAGGAGACACGTCTGGTCCCCGACGGGCTGGCATCGGCCTCGCCGTGCTTCTCAAGCCTTTCTTGCCTTGAGCAGTCTGGTTCCCATCAGCCTAGATTTTAACTCAAGGAAGATGGGGACGAGTTGGGGTGCCTGGATCTGGAGGTACAGCCGAACTGGGGGGAGGCGGGGACAGAAGGAAACCCACAGCAGACCTAGCCTACCCCTGAAGGAAATCCTAAAGCCGGCAGGTGGGGCCGAGGCCAGCACGGCAAGCGCCTCGGGGCTGAGGTGGCAGGCAGAGCTGCGGACAGCGCCCCTGTTCCAGGCCACGGCCCCGTCTGTGACACTCAGAACTCTTCCCCTGGACCTTCCCAGCTTTCCGAATACCCTGAGTCCCTCGGTAAGGAGGACACGTCCTTGTTTGTGGGAAGGAGGCTGTCATCCCGTACGGTTAAATCCAATTCACAGTCAGTGCCACAATTTAACAAGGAAGAAGGAAGGGGCTCCCCAACAGAAGCCGACACGTGGTCCCCAAACACGCCGCTGTCACTGCAAACAGCTCGTGCATCTGCAGCGTCATGGCCCCCGGGAGAAAGAGCTCTCTGCTGTTCCAGCTGAGTGCTCCTTCTGCTTACCCGGGTCCCACTCAGCCTGGGGCCACCCGTCGCCTGCCAGTGTGCATGGCCACAGGGGCGCATCAGCTGCCAGGAGGAGCAGGTCCTCCAGCCACGGCTGGCGGAGCTCTCTCCCCCACTGCCGAACCCACGTGTCGGGGACTCCACAAGCGTGGGAGGTCGGGGGACGGGACCCATCGTGGGCTGATGTTACTTCTGCATGATCCAGCACAGACCCAACATGTAAAGAGCCAACGTCCACGGGACCACGGGAGGCTGCTCACCGGGTGGCCCCTTTGGGGGTGGTCATCACGTTTCAATGCTAGAAAAATTGCAGCTACTTCACGTTCTAAATCGGCAGCCTCTCCCCGACGCCTGCCATATCAATCTGATCTTAGGGGACAGACAGGGCATCACTGCATTCAGTCGGGGTGCAGGCTCATCCCGCTGAGCAGAGCTGCGGTTCAGCCCATCTACGCCCTCCGCCGGGAGGTCAGGCCTCTCTCTTCAAAGTACATATAGGATCTCGGGGGCCCTTTTTATGGGGGTCAGAGATTCCCAGCCACCCCTACTCCCGTCTCTGCTGAGGGGTGAGGAGTGTCCTAGAAAGGGCCTCCCAGTTCTGAAGAAGGTCTCGCACCTCACTCTACCCTCCCGCCGCTCCTGACCCACCATCACCTGCCCCAAACACGCAGCCCGGAGGAGGCCCGGCCCTGGCCCACGACGGCCGCCGAGAAGGCGGCTCCGCGGTGGCTCCAGCCTCACCCGAATGTTTCCCTTGGCTCTTGCTGTCCCGCACGGGCACGCTTTTCCAGGAAAAAGCCATAATTTTTCGACGCCCTGCTTGTTTTTCTCAGGGTGCACATGACATGCAATCGCCAGGAACTGTACATAAATCAGCAGCAATTTGAAGGATGACTGTTCTGCTTGGTCACAAACCGTCCCGGAGGCGGGAGGCGGGGAGGGACATTCTAGCCACGTGCTAACGATGCTGCCTTCTCCACAAGAGTCCTGCTTTCTGTTTTTCAGCCTCCCCGCCTCCCCTACCCACATCTGCCCCCCCATCCCCACCCCCCATCCCCGGGGAAGGGAACTAACACCAAACGCCCTGTGGGAAGAGCCAGGAATATCTAAGTGGCACGACCCCTCCCCATCCAGCTAAGACGCGCCACCGGAAAGGAGCGGAGGGAGGAAGGGGGCCCCACACCTGTGCCCACACCTGGGGGCCAGGTCCCCTCCCGCTTGATGTCCCGCAGGCTTCGGACACATGCTCAAGCTGCCCTCGCCCCAAGCTTTTCCTCCCAAAGGACCCAGCATCGCTGGCATCGCCGCGGAGCCCGCCTCTCCTGCCTCCCCGGCAACCAAGCCGAACCCGGCTGATTCCTCCCCTTCCCCAGCCCACGCCCTCGCAGCCCCCGGCCTCCGTGCCCGGGGCGCTAACAGCCTCCCAGGGGCTCATGGGCCCACCCTTCCTTCAGTCCATCTCCCTTCGGATCATGAGGAGGCCGATCTGAACGGCTGCCGATCCAAGGACAGAAGCCCGCCTCTGGCCGCATGGCCCGCCCTCCGTGTCCTCCATCACGCCGCCAGGCCGCGTGCCCTTCGGCTCGGCCGGTCCGGCAGGCGGGGGCCAGGAGCACAACGAAAAGATCTGGGAAGGAAACTCAGAGTGTTCGAAGGAGGGGCTGGCGCGGCTCGTGGCCAGAGTCTGCCAAGTGAGAAGCTGCCTCGGCGCTGGGGGGCTGCTTTCGGGGGTCCCCTGTGCCTCCACAGGCGCTGCTTCCGGTCTGGAGTCCCCAGCCCTTCAGGGTAAAGGAGCAGCCCCTGTGGCCGCCGTGTGACCACTGGTGCCGGACGCCAGCAGGGAAGGCCGGAGGTCGTGGGGAGGTGGGCAGCGGTGTACCTCTCAGGCCTCCCGCCCCCCACCTTGACCAGACTGCCACTCCCCTGCCGAGAACCAGGGCTGGCTCCTCCCTACGCACAGCAACACCCAGGAGTCTCCTTGTTCTGGAAGCTTCCACAGCCCTGTGGCATTAGGTCTCAGTTACAAACTGCCATTTTTAATCAGCCGCTGGACAGTCTTTGACTCTGCCCTCCGGTCATCTGACCACACAAACAGTGTCAAAAACAGAGCCGGAAAAAAAAACCTGACACGTTTCCTAACAAGCTAAACAGGATGAGATTGTCCAGAAAATCCATCCCTGTGGCCCCGGAGCTTGCGGGGAGGGTCAGACGTTAACAGGACAAGGGGAGAGGGCGGGAGAGGGCGGACGAGGGCTCCCCGCGAACGAGGCCAGGTCCACAGGACCAGCACGATCCTTTAAAATCAAAGCAGGACTGGCCAGAGCACCGAGTGAGTTCGGGCA
The DNA here is from genome assembly GCF_902729225.1 of Pteropus medius. Lineage (NCBI taxonomy): Eukaryota > Metazoa > Chordata > Mammalia > Chiroptera > Pteropodidae > Pteropus > Pteropus medius. The sequence continues at coordinate 3,363,528 of NW_024351648.1, forward strand.
GCTGGGAAAATGTTCCAGAAAACAAGTGAGCGGCCTGGTTAGGCAGGCAGACTCGGGAAAACCCGAGAAGAAACACACCATAGCCAGATGCGCTAACAGACTCGGAGAACCATCTACACTGAGAAGGCGGAGTCCCCAAATTAGGAGCAAGGCTGGCAGCCGAAGATGTGCCTTAGCTACCTTTAGAGAAGCACGAGTCTCCTCGCCCAGTGAATTTACATCCCGGGGCCAGAAGGTCTTGAGAACGTGACCCTGAACTTGTAACCCCTTCACCTCTGAGAGCATGGACGCCGGAAGTGGCCAGAAAGACCAAACACGGGGCAGTGCCATACTGGTGTGTGGGGGGAGAGGCGGGTCTCAGAACTGACACCTGCTCCCCGAAGAGTGAATTATGAAGGCTGGTCTATGAGGACCCTAGAAAAGGAAGCCTGGATTTGAAATCAGCGTGAATTCACCAAGACCAGAGGACTCACCAAAACTCGCTCCCCTTTCTGACGAGCGTTAGGTGAATAACGAAATATATGTCACGTAATTACAGCAGCCCGATTTCCCGCCGTTCTTAATTTCAGACACACATTTCGTAAAAATCTCTTGAAACCTCTCTGCGGATGAACCAGAAACGTATGCTAAATAATGGACTGGGTGTGTGTTCAGTGGTGTGAAAATTGCATACCTAAAAAGGGGGCCAGGGGTCGGATCAGTCAATGATTGACTCAGTGGTGCCTAGGTAAGGAGGCCGCCATGGAAACCCAGGAGGAGGCAGCTGGTTGGTTCAGAGAGCATATGGGGACGCTGGGGAGTGGTGCCCGCAGGGGGCGTGGAAGCTTCCCGCCTGTCCCCACACCTCGCCCTGTGCATCCCCTCCATCTGGCTGGTCCTGAGTTGGAGCCTTTTATAATAAACCTGTAATGCAGGAAGTACAATGTTTCTCTGAGTTCTGTGAGCCGCTCTGGCCTGCTAATTGAACCTGAGGTTCTAGAGATTTCTGATTTCTAGCTAATGGGTCTGAAGTGTGGGTGACAAGCCGGTCCTCACACTGGCGGCGTCGGAAGGGGGTGTGGGGTGGAGGTCTTGTAGGACCGAACCCCGAAGCTGTGGAATCTGATGCTGTCTCTGGGTCAGAATTAAGCTGAGGGACGGGACACCCAGCTGGTGTCTGGGGAGTTACTAGGTGCTACGTGGGAAGCCGCCCCCACACACGCACACTGAAAACTGAATCTAAGGACACATTTAATCTGGAGAGACATGTTTCCAAAGAGGACATACAGATAGCCACAGGCACTGGAAGCGAACGCCTCAGACTCCACCTTCGTGGCTGTGAGCCATCGACACACCACCTTATCAACCCTACCACAAAAGAGGCATCACTTGCTATTATTATAAATATAAATCTTGCAAAGAAAAATTTTTAAATTCTAACGACGGGCGTATAGCTGGGAGACCTTTTTTTTTCCTTTGTAATAGAAATTAACAAGAGTTAGAGACATATTAAAGGCATCCGAGTAAGAAACAAACTTTTTCCTTGGTGTGTTCAGGATTGAAATAAAATTCCAAAGACCATCCTTTTTCTGCTTCTGAGATTCCAATGCACCACCTAAAATCTCCTTGGAAAACACCGGACTTAACGATCTAAACACCTGCTCCACCGTGAACCTCTGGACCCCAGCAGCCCTCCTCAGAGCTAGCGAGCCTCAGTCTCGCCAAGGCTTGTTCACGTGGTCGCGATCGCCCTCATCACCCCAGTTTAGTCTCCACGGACAAGGGCCCGTCTGCTGCAGGTGGCCAAGCAGCACCAAAAAGCAAAAAAACTTTAATCGAGCTGGAACGTTCTCCGTTAACACAGCCGCGGACCCGTCCGCTGTCCGGCAGCCCGCTGAGCGCGGGCCTCGCTGTCCCTTTCCATGGGGAGACCTGCCATCTGCTGTCCCACTCAGCAGGCAGGCACGTCGTCCCGGGCCCGGTCCTGATCAGCGCTTGCTTCCGGATGGACTCCGTGACACTTAGCCAAGGGAGCAGTTAGGGGTGAGCAGAAGGAACGACTTTGTCACCATCAGGGGTGTTCGGCAGCAGACCAGACTGTCCCGCCACGGCGAGCGTTCCCGCCTGTGAGGCCCACACGCAGAACCCGCCGCTGGGCTAACTCCGAAGCCACAGTGCGGCCGGCAGTCGACGAGAAGCTCTCCTGTCCCCACACCCTGTATGTCTGCAACGCAGCACACCAGGCAGGGGCAGAACGAGCAAGGGGGCCACGCCACGACGGAGGGACACCGCCAAGGCCACGTCCGCCCTCGGCCGGGGCGGTCCAAAGCGTCTCGTTCCCACAGCTACCCTGCGAAGTCGGTCGGACGTCCCCGCTTTGCAAATGACAAAACCGATGCCCGGAGAGGCCGAGTCACTGATCTGGGTCACCCAGTCAGTGGGCGGACGGGAATCCAAGTCAGGCTGGAGCTGACACCAAAGTCCGGGCCACCCCACCCTACCCCAGAGGTCACAGGAGGGAGCGACAGAAACCAAAGCCATCAGTGAACGGGCGTCCAGAAAGTGAGGGCGAGCGGTTTTGAGAGAAGAAAAAGGACCACGACCTTTTTGACGAGGGGAGTTATTGTTTTCATTTTCGTAAACGCGTGAGGTCAGTTAATAATTTTTCCAAAAGAGGAATAACAAAAGGAAGAGAAATAAAAGAAACAGAAGAGCAGGCTCCTGGGCAGAGAGGCCACCAAGGCAGGGAGGCCCTTGGCAGCCATCGCCATGTCCCCCCAGGGACATAACCAGCCTCCGATGAAACCAGCCTCTGATTAGGACAGTCTGGAATGAGCCCCACGAGGAGCACGAGGCACCTGCTTCCCAAACCTTTCGCAGAAGTGCACCCCCAGTTTCTTAAGGGGGAGCGCTGGAGAGCTGCACTCCCCACGTCTGGCCAGCGTCCTCGGCCGTCGCCGCTGGACCCGCCGCCAGAATGTTTGCAGTCCGGGCTGCCTTTCATTCACTCGGGGGGTCATCAGAAGTTACCGTGATGGATTCCTCCAGTCCATCAATAATTAACTCATACGTGGGGCTTGTCAAACAGCTTCTGATCCCTACAGCTTTCATGGAACCCCAGACGCGCGCAAACACACACACACGCACACACACACACGCATACACACACACACACACACACACACACACACACGCACACCTTCACAAAGGAACCAGCAACCGCGTTCCGCACGGTCACAGCTCAGCACGCCGCTGAAGTGACACATGTGTCCGGGCTGGGAAGAGGACCGGTGATGCCACCAGCTGCTTCGGAGCCCACGTTTCGAGGCGCTGGAGGTGCGTCTGCACACCGCGCCTGCTTCCGAAGGCCAGGTGAAAGAAGGAGCCACGGCGTGCACGCCGCGCCGGACCTTTCGGAAATCTTGCTAAACTGCAGCTACCACAAGAGTCTCGGCAGTTCATAAGACACGCGGACACTTTATTTAAAGAGCTGTTATAGGTAAGGAAAGGCCCAGAGTGAGATGAGGCTTCTCGGGGCTTATGAATATTTATGATATTATATTTTCGAAAGCCACCGAAAAATTAAGGACGGTATTAATAGGGAACAGATTTGCGAGAGTTAGTCATATGTTTACATTATGCAAACTGTATGTAAACACCTGTAACAGAAAATACTGTTAAATGTTGGAAAAAGGCAAGCGTTCGGGGGTGGGGGGGAAGTGCTGATATTTGGACATTTTCTTAAAGTCGGCCAATGATATTTTTGGAGTGTTTGACAGTCTGTTCGCTGAGGGCTTCCTGCGGGCACATCTTGTTCCTAAGCGCTCACCGACCCGGTGGCGGAGTCCCAAATTCAAGGCAAAGGTGAAGGTCTGGGGCTATCGCCGGCCCTTTGTTGGCGGCCACTACGCTTTGCCCTGAACCCTGACCGGCTCCCGCCCTCAGCTCAGCCTCCCCAGCCTCGCGGCCAGCTGCCCACAGCGCCAGGCCGCGAGCTAAGCGCACTGGGGTCCCCGAGTTAGCAACCAGATGGTCTCTTTCCCAGGTCACGGATGTCACCTTGGGCTTCGTGACACCAGTCGAGCAGGGCCTCCTCTGAGTACAAACTCCAGACTGACACGCGGGGGGAAAGACAAAAGTCTATGAGGGCTGGGGGTGGAGGGGTGACAGAGGCCCCCTTTGCGAATTATATTTAAAGGCCTATAACCACACCATGTCACCAGATACCGCATTGGTTAAGGAGGGCTGACTAATTAAAGGTTGGTTTGCTTCTTTTAAATTTTTATTAGGAAAGCCATACTGGTCATTGTAAGAAATCTGTAAAGCCAGAAAAGTATAAGAAAACAGAAATTTTTTAACTAGGATGGAATTTCAGTTGGGACTCCCTTGGGGTCAGAGACAGGTGCTTTGCTTAGAGCTCCCAGGTGCCCTGGGTTCGAGGCGGGCTCACGGGCCGGAACCTGTCTCTCCTCCCCGCCCCGCCACCTCCCCACTGCCAGCGACCCCAGAGCCCCGCGCCACATGCAACTGAGCGGGGCCGTGCCTCCCCTGAAAACTCACTCCCAGGAGCTGCCAGTCGGTCCCTGGGGGATAACGATGGCGCTTCGTAGGGCCGTGGTGACACATCAACAACAGGGCTCCGCCCTGTGCCTGCAACGCACACCTGTCAACAGTGACGACGGCAAGTGCCACCCTCAGAAGCAGCTGTGAATACTGTCGCTGTGCCAAGTGACGTCCAGGATCTTCGGTACAAAAATCCATATGTGTATCGACGAACAGAGTAACGCGCCGTTCGATCTGTAAACGCTGCGAACAAATCAGTTCTGCCCGTTTCTCTAAGTAAAGCCCGAGAGGACGACCATCGCCTCCTAGGTATTTCCTTCCGTGAGCTGCAAACGATCGCATCGGAATCCCTGCTTCTTAAATCCATGAGTAACTACCAACCTGTCTTTGTGTCCTGGGGGTTAACCAGCACCAGCGTTTGATGTCGAGGTTCGTCACGGTGCATGGAACAAAAGCGAACGGACGACGCGTCGAGTTTAACCTGAAAAAAATAATAAAACCTCCAGTTCGTTCCTGCGTCAGAGTAAGGACGGGGGACATCGCTTAACAATTAGCGCGGTGTTTACTGAACGAACATTGCTACCCAGACGCCAACCTGACAGGGTGTAGGCACCACAAAAATGGAAGAGTTGTCCAGCCTGGCTAAGCACGAAGGGCAGGTGAGCGAAGGCTCCTGCTGCCTCCCACTCGGTGAACCTTCTCCTGCTCTCGTCCACCTGCCCACGCTCTTCCTGCTTCGGCACGCTCCCCACCCTCACCCCCTGCGAAAGCTGAAGGCCACACACCTGCCGAAAGGGCCTCACCTGTCCTCCGTGGCCACGCTACAGACGCAAGTTGGGCAAGTCTGTGTCTGCCCACAATGGCACTCAGGCTGCCTGATGCCCCGGCTCGGGTCCCTACGAGCAGCCTCGAGAAATCCGTGCCCCCTCTGGGCCCGACGGGCTCAGCCCCGGCTCCGTAGCAAAACTGGGGGGGAGGATGGCAGCCCCGAGCACCTGTTTGCTCACGACCGAGAGGCTCACGGGGCAGCGCGCCCGGGGCCTCGAACGCTGGGACCGTCCCAGAGAGCTTCTCTCTGTGCCCACATCCTAGGCCCTCCTGGTGGCCATCCGACCCACGGCTCCCAGCTCCCAGGGCAATGGGGCACCGTGCTCCGTTGCAAAGTGTGTTTTGAAGACCAAGGAGGGGAAGAGGAAAATGAGCAGGGCAGGCAGTTGCTTGTAAACGTCGGCAGGAGGCCTCCACAGTTTCAGAGAACGACTTTTTAGCAAACCCTGAGACCCGTAAACACCTCCACGCCTCCCCGTCTTCGGGTCACCTCACTGAAGAGCCCCAGGCTGGCCATTACAAGGCCATCACCAACGAGAGGTTCAAAGCATTGAAGCGACATGGAAAGAGGGTTGTTATACACAATGTCGTAGTCACGGTGTGATCTGAATGCTTACAAAGCTTTTACACAGAAACAGAAAACGAATGAAAACCCATCAAAATGTTTATGACGGTTAACTCTGGGTGAATTTATTTCCTCTGTCCTTGGCTGTAGTTCCCAAATATTATATAATCTGCATATGCTATTTTATAACCAGAAAAAAAAAATCAATAAGTATGATTGTATCTTAACTGTGACAGGATAATTTCGAGACTAGAAACAAGAGTAAATTATGAAAAGAAAGGACTTTCGGAAGACCAGAATGACGAGGTGTGACGTACCCTCAAACAACGTCCTCTCTTTCTCGTTTGCAAAAACGTTTCCATATTCAAAAAGGAAAGTTAAATTTGATAAAGGAATGATTTAGGCCGGTGGGACTATAGGTGAAATTGTGGGTCCAAGACCATTCCACATTCGACTATGTCGACCTGCTAAATGGGAGGGAATTGCTACCGTTTCTGAATCAGCCGCTAACATGATAGGAAACCGAATGGCTGTTTTCATAAAATTTTTTCTTGGGAAGGGAGAAGCCAATAGGTATACAGGCATTTCAGCATTTCCATCACGTTAAAACAGCTGAATCTTCGAAACTGTCTTATTTTATCATGTTTTTGCTAATAACGCTCACATTATTCGCTCAGTGACAATACAACGTATTAGGTTTTCCTTAAGTGCTGTAATCCATAAATAAGCGTGAAATAAAAGCAGATGATTGAAAACGCATCCTGAAGTAGTTCGGGGCTGACTCTTGGGCTTCGGCACAGTTCTCAGGTTACCTGGCGTATCCCACACTCCAAACCCCGCAGCCCACCAGCTAAGACTGAGCCCCCAGCCTTGCCCAAGAGCAGGCTTTTTCTCTGGTTTACATGCCACTAGGGGGCGCTAACAGCGTGTACGTGCAGGGACGTCCTTTGGCAAACCAAGGATGAGCCACCTCTGGGAACTGGGTGCTTCCAGGAGTCGGTTACAAACGAGCATCTCCGAAATTTCAAGGAAGCCACGCTATATAAACCGCACTACTGTTTTAATGAACTCTGGACCATCTTCAGCACAGTGAACTCGAACCCTGTCTTCCTCAACCAACTTCGCCTGCCGATAGCAACGATTTCCAGTATTTTTGGTATGGGTGAGATCGTCTATGTACAAAACGAGAAAATTTTGTTTCTTTCAACGGATCAGCCCCACATCCGAAACAAAAGTAACTGACTTATGTTACTCAAGACTGATAAACTCCTTTTACTTAATACAGTGGTGATCAGAGGGAGAGGGAGTCTTAAATGTAACACAATTTTAAAATTTCACCCACGATCCCACAGGCCTGACAAGTAAATGCTTCTCATTTCTCTCCGTTCTCTTCCGGGTCATATTCGAAAGGCAAACTTATCGGTGCTAACAAGCGTGATGGATATCACTTCATTCCAATCGACATTACGTCATCGCAAATCACAAAATTTTAGAGCTGAACCAAACCTTAGCGACCGAAGACCCACCAAGCCCCTCGTGTTACCGACGGGGACCCTGAGGCCCGGCCGGGCATCACACACAGTCATCTCAGTTAATCCTCATAACCGCAGTGTGAGGCGAGCTTTGTTACTGTCCCAGTTTGAGAGATGAGAATACCAAGCCCAGAGAGGTAAAGACACCCGCTCGAGGTCACACAGCTAGGAAGTGGTAGCCATGAGATTCACAGCAGACTGTCTGGCTCAAGGACAAGATCCTAATCCGGGACTCTTTCTGCTTCTCAGGGTGAAATTATTATGGTTTTCACTCCAGAAAGGATTTTTTTTTTTTTTAAATCGAAAATACTCTTTCATTAGCATCCCGCTTTCTAATGAGGCGGATTTTGCGCAGCTCTCTGCCAACAAGGAAGGTCGTCGTACCTGCTCCCCCGTGGGCAGAGAGAACACCTCCGTCCAGGGCCGTGCGCCTTGCCCGAGCGCGGCGTAGTAAGCCAGGGCCGCTTCCTGGTGTCCCTCAGGGTCGTCCTCCAAAATATCCACCGGGTAAGTGCCTGCTGGGCGGAAAGGGAGGCCAGAAATGACGTCGGTTTTGCTCTTTCGTGAACGAGAAAGTCACTTATTCCTTGACTATTAAAAAGACGCCCAAAAGAGCTTTGAAAATGATGTTCGCCTGTTTTGTTTTGTTTTGTTTTTTTAATGAAAAAGAAAAAAATAAAAGCAGTGAAGCTGCAGGAACCAAAAGAAAATAAAAGCCACTCGTGTTGGTGACAGGCTTGGCGCCAGCCCCAAGGAGATGCGAGGTTCAGCTGAACCCTCTGGGGCCGCTGCGGAGCCTTCCTGTCACACACCCGGGACGTCGGGTGGCTTCCCAGCGCCTCTCCACGAGCTCGGCCACAGCGGCCATGTGTACAAGCATCTTGGGAACCGAGACCGGCTGGTTAAGCCTGGGTGACTCTGACGAAATCCGACTTGAGTCCTAATTTTGCCAGGTCATGTTCACGTACATGTAGGTTGCTAAGATTTGCCAAGTCTTCTGTACTCGGTCTGCTTTTTGGAAGAGAGTTTAAATGTACAGGTGAGCATGGCCTCGAAACTCCATGTCTGCACCCGGAGCATCTCCTCCTTATCGCTACGCTCTGTGAGAAAAACGACACCCTTAAATAATCATACGAATCGATAGCATCCAACTCAGCGTGGAGGTCGGTGTCCCCACTGTGGCTGGCACGGCCCCATCCATGAGCCCCACGCCTTATGTCCCCCTGGGCCTCCCATGGGTGCGCACTGGGGTTGCTGTCTCCTCTTCAAGAAAGAGAAGCCAGCGCGTCAGCACCCACTGAGACGTCAGCTTCCTACTTTCTCTGAGCAGCTCCTTCCTCCTCCTCCCAGCCACTGCTCAGCAAACGGACTGCGGTTTGCAGCAAACGGTTTCAAGCCTCAGCCACCGCCTTTGCAGAAGCTCACGCCCCTGCCCAGGCCCCACGGAGAAAACGTCATGGGTGTACAGAGTGGCACGCGGCGCGGTAAATACCTTCTCCCACTCTTGGATTTTTAGAAGTATTTGCGTGTAAAACTCAGACCCCAAAATTAGAACTGTAAATGCGCTGAGACGAACGTTTCAAATAAAGACACGAAGAAGCCACAGCCCATCAGCGACGATGAGTAAGTCCATGAGGGACTTCCGGGATCTCTGTCAAAAGGTTGTGCTTCTTCTGTCAACCAAGAATGCTTGCTACTTGGGAAGCACACTTGGGGTGTGTGTGTGTGTGTGTGTGTGTGTGTGTGTGTGTGTGTGTGTGTGTGTGTGTGTGTGTGTGAGCTTTCTCTCTACACGCACATCGAAGGAATTTCAGGCTCCTTCTCATTCTAAGGAGCCACGAAGCCCCCGGCAACTGACGAGATGCGGCCCACAGGCCGAACCCACGGGCCTTCCCGACTCCTCGCTGGGCCCCGAGGCTGAGCGCTCAGGACCCAGATGGTCCAGGCCAAGGGCTGTTTCCGCGGGGCTCACAGCAAACTCAGCCTGCACCCTCTCTCCAGCCCTCCTGACGCTGTCGGGCCCTGGCCTCTGCCCTCCGCCCCGTCCATCCGCCGATGAAAAGAACAACTGCCCGCTGAGCCGAGCTTCGCTCCGTTGACGGGTGGGGGAACCGAGGCCTGGAGACGAGAGCGTTTGGCCAGCGGCACGCCCGGGGCGCGAGGTCCGTCTGATGTCAAAACCCCACGCGACACTCAGCTGTTGACGGCCCCATCCAAACGGTCTCGTCCACCAAGCCCCGAGGCCCTTCCCGGTTCCGTGCCCGCTCCGTGCAGGGCCCCTCGGCCCCCAGCTCCTCCGCCTCGACAGCTTCGAGGCCCACCCCGAACGCAGCACACCGGGGACCCTTCCGAGAGCCCCAAAAGGCATGGGGCCCTGAGTCTGAACCCAGGATGGGACTCACTGCACCCCACGCCGCCCCCGTCCTGCAGGGCCTCACACACCTGAACGCGGCCCCTCGCAGCGAAGGCCGCTGGCCCCGCGCCCCGTGCCGACCGGCCCCCGCCCCTTCCATCCTGAGCACTGGGGACACCGGGGCGAGCCTGCAGCCCAGCTGTTCAGACTGCTCTCCGTTCCCCGACCTGGGCAAGCGGCTCCCTCGGGTATGGAACGGCTTCGTGTGCGTTCACGCGCATGACGGGGCACCCACAGTCCTGCGTGCTCGTTCCGCCAAACCAACTCCCCGCAACTCGAGGGGCCAGGAGAGACCCCCGACTTGCACTCTTGGGTGCTGGCCCTGTGTCTTGCAGGTGTTCGTCAAGTCCTGCCCCACAGAGAAGTTGAACTTGGCCCCTCGACAGCCCTCGCGGAGGGAGCCTGGGACGACACGGCGGTCGTCCTGGTCTTCCCAGAGAGGCACAGGGTGGGGGTACCTCGTTCAGGACCACTGACACCGGAGGCCGTCTGCTCCCGGGGAACCCAGGGAGCCCCCTGTCGGGTGTCGCCACGGCCTGCCACGGCCCGCACGGCCAGGAGAAACACGGTGAATGCGTGTCGCCCCCCTGCACACACATTGCTTCTCCTGCCCGGACGTGCTGGGCCGTGAGGCCCCCACGAAGAACTCGGCGCGCCCGGGTCCCCCAGGCTCCACTGTCTGCCCGGCTGGCCCAGGGCGGGCCCCTGGGGGTCTGCTCAGCGGGATCCGGGCAGATCCATCCTGACAGTGGGGGCCGCGTGGGGCAGCTCCCCAGGGATGTCAACCAGTCCTTCAGGAGAAGGAACATCAGCGCTCATACCACAGCATGCGCCCACGCTCAGTTCGCCTCCAAAACCCTGAAGGAGCACCCCGCACATGGCCTGCTGCACCCCAAGCTGGCCTGGGGACACCAGCCTCTGGTTTCAATTCGTTCCCTTCCTTCTGGGGAACGTCCCCCATCGGAAAAGCTCGGCAGCTTCCTCTTCCACAGAAAACGTGTGGATTAACATTTGGGTCTGGAAAACTGGGCCAGTGTGAAAAAAGGAGCAGCTTAAGGCAGGAGAGGGCAGAGGGCAGAGGGCATCCAACGCCAGCTGGGAAGACAGCTCCTGAAACAGGAGGAAGGGGGAACCCCCACTCTGACTTAAGGAGGAAGTGACACACACACACACACACACACACACACACACACACACACACACCTCCTGCCTCCCATGCCAGGAGGACGGACACCCCCTCTCCCCAAACCACAGGGCACACGTGGGCAGTGCAGAGGGCCCCGAGGAAGTAAACAAGTCTGGGGTGTCTTACGCACGCACTGGGGGCCGAGCCAGGCCGTCGCACTCGCTTCGCGGGCGACGGAAGGCAGACCCGGGCAGGGGCGTCCAGATGTGACACGCTAACGGGCTGTAATGGCTTCAGCTGAACAGGAAATATTTTTCCAAAGCCAAAAGAATGTAATCTTTTCAGTATGATGTAACACGCTTTCATGAAAAAAGGCCCGCAGTTGAAATGAGAATCCATTGCGGACTGTAAAGAAATGGAAATCCCCAAATGAACCCCAAATTCAAGAATTCGCTTTAAGCATGCGTTCGCTGTAGTCATCCAAAAAACAAAAGCAATGGGGCATCTTACAGCATTCTTCTAGGGAGAAGACTTAAATTGTTCAGTGTGTTTTAACAAAGTCTGAGTTCCCAGGTTTCATAAATGGAATGTCACACTCTTCTGAGCCACACTGCTTGTCACCCACTGCCTATCAGCCAGCCACTGCTGGTCAACCACTGCTGGTCAGTCAGGTAAGGCCTAATGCTCGAGGGCGCTCCCAGACCTTTTTGGTCCTCCCTATGTAAACAGCAACGCCAATTAATGAAGACCTTCGAAGGGGCCAATGCTTGGCACTTCATCACTGATTCAGTATCATTTGCACGATAGTCTCTCCAAATACCACCTCACCACATAGATCAGGAAGATTCTTTCATTTTAGCGAAGTGTAATTTTTCTCACATGGGACTATAATTACGAGAAACATTAATAAAGGCATTTTAAGTTTTACTCCCCCCACTCTTAGGAATTTCGACTTTACCAAAAGCCTCTGCCCACGGGTAACTCACGACATGGCGTTACGTCACTGGAAAAGCTTGGCTACAGTCGTTGATTTCTTGTACCTCCGCGGCTCATCATTCCAGAATGACAAAACGAACGATTCTCGCTTATGATGATGTGTGAAAAAAAGGTAAGGAGGCAAAATTACAAAAGAACATTCTACTTTTGTTTTTTACAATGGTTCAGAGTAGATATCGCTTGCAAGGAAGTTTTTTTTTTGCTTTGCTTTGCTTTTCGTTCACGTTCAGTGGCCTGGTTTTTTTTTCCTTCACAAATTAACTTCCTTCCACAAGGAAACCATTGGGAGAAGGGACCCTGAATACCGGAGTGACTCACTCTGAGCTTAGCAGAGAGCTCGGACACCGGTTTCCAACCAGGGAGAGGTGACACCGGAGGTGACAGGGTGCCTGAAGCAGGAAGTCGCCGTGGTGGTGGGAACCCGGCTGGGGTGGTAGGAGGTGGGGCGCCTCCAGGGAGAAGAGTCCCACATGCCACCTCTGGTGCTCAGAATTCACCGGGGTCCCCGGCGTCTGGTGGGGCGTGCGTGTCACTGCTCAGCCCGGTCCCCAAGCTGTGTGTCTGCATGCCGCGTACCGTACGAAAACTCAGTATTCACAGACGCACACTTCATCCAGGGCCTCTGACCACAGGGCGCCTTAGAACAGAGAACTACTTTTAACTTAAAATATAATTAGGTTTATTTACTTTTTTTTTTTTAAGAGGGCTGTTGTATACAATGAGAAATACCCACCGACGCATAAGGCAGTGCCTGGCATGTATTTAAAGTCACAGAATCCAAAGTTTGTGCACCTACCTATCTCTACGGCTTCTGTTGTATTGTGCCAGCATGTGTGCAAAAAAATAACCTGCAGAACACTAGCTCCACAGGACGTGGTGTGGGTGGGGCTTTCAGAAGCTGGCATGTTTCAAAGAGGGGACCCGCTGAGGCCCTGGGAGCTCGCTGCGGGGAGTCTCACGTGCCTGTCAGCAATCAGATTTAGAAATTCTGCAGCGACGGCATTTGCTTAAGCCAGCGTTTATGTCCTAAACTCGTTTCACTAGGGACCCCTCGCTCCGAAGCACTGACTGACACATGACCAAACGCGCCTTACGGAAGGGTGCCTCGCAGTAACGCCAGGGCAGGAGGGCCGGTCACTGCCAGGCGGACAGCAAACCAGCAAACAGGCAAATGTCAGCAGCTCCTGGACCCCCGGGGGAGGGGGCGCTGGTGTCATCGGAGCAGATCCCCCCCAGACGGGAGCAGAGAACAGAAGGTGAGGCAAATACACGCCTGGCTATTTTCGTTGGTTTTTGAAGAGCATCTGATTGCCAGAATATTCTTAGCAAAAATTGAAAAAAAAATAAAAAAAAACAAAAAAAAAAAAAAGTTGGAAGCCAGAATGCGGAGCGCGTCGGAACGTTCTGAGCAGATGAGCGAAGCTGTCAGGCAGTGAAGGCATCGCGGAGAGAGGTCTGCAGGTGGTGGCGGGGACCGTTTCGTACCCGGCAAGTGACAGGGAGCCCGTTGCTCCGTTGTCACATATTTAGTATTGGCCAATTTGCAACTTGTCATTGCCTTGGCTGAGAATAAAGCGCTCGTCCTCGAATCTAAGATGGTAAAATATGCAGATGACTTTCCCAGCCACCCACACAGAGGTTTATGCAATCCTAATTGCTTTTAATACGAAGGTCTCATAATCTGAGCTGCGAGGCGAGTCTTACTTTTTAGGCAAATGATACCGACATAAAACTGTTTTTCCCCTCGAGTCATTCGAAAGGACAGAGGTGGGGCTGAAAGCTACTGTTCCTTTCGCATTCGAAGAGCTGTCACGCTTGGGGACAGATGTGGACAGACAGGAGGAAAGGGCATCTCTGACATCTGCTTCCTTACTCGGATGGCAACAGAGAGGGGTCCTCACCTGACACAGCTGCAGGAAACTGGGCCACAGTCGCCGCTGAGCGTGAGCCGCTCCACTCCACGCCACGCATCGGCCCAGCGGTGCTGGATGCTGTGACCTTCCCCAGAGAAGGGGAGGGCTCAGGAGGACACGACAGCCTGGCTCTTTGTATCGTGAAGGTAAAAGCACTCGCCTTGGTGTCAGCGACATCAGCGTGACAGGTGGTGGCCCTCACGCTGGTGGGAAAGGGCTCAGGGCACCCACTGTCCAGCATAACTGGCGCCCGAAACCACACAGCATGGAACACGGGGGGAAAACACCCATCACCCTAATGCTTGCGCCCATTAGTCACAGAATAACATTTCCTAGACTGTGGTCGCTCACGGACTTCCTAAACTTTCACTGGGAAGAGTCACGCCCCGGCACGAGACCCGTCTGTCACACCCCAAACGACGACACCTCAGAAGAGGAGGGAAAACGAGCTTCTCTCCGGCCTGCCCGGCCGTGTGCCAAGTGACGAGGCGGCTGAAGGCAGACCGGTCCCCAGACCGACAGATGAGAACGGGCCTGCCTTAAACCTAGATGCTTATTTAGGGACGATGTGGCGCCTCCCAGTACCTGGGAACGTGTGGAGGCGGTTACGTTTTTATAAGGGCAAAACATAGAAAACGGAAAATGGAAAAGTAGATGGAGAAGATCGTGCCAAATATGAACGTTTGCATCAAGGTTAACACCTGCTCAGTTTTAAATTAAAGAAATATATAATGAAAAAAAAAAAACCAAACCAGATACAGACCTATAGATACAGAGAATGAGCTGACGGTTGCCAGAGTGGAGGGGGGTAAGAGTATGGGAATTAAATTAAATTAAATTAAATTAAATTAAATTAAATTAAATTAAATTAAATTACAAACAAGGGGATATTTACATAAAATGTGTCACCCACAAGAAGAAAATTCACAGGCAGGGGGGCAAAAAGAAATATAAAAAAAAGTTAATATTCCGTCGTCTGTGGATAAACAAAGCTTCTAAGGTACTAGTTGGGAGAAAATGTATTAGAGAAATAGCGGTATGTTTTCCCACTGAAACGCACTGTTTAACACCTTACATTTGCATAGCGTTCTCCAGTTTACGAAAGGCTTCCACGAATCCTCGCTCGTTTGAGACCTACATCGCCCCTCTGAAGTCAAGAAAGCACAAAGCGTGAACATCCTTTTTCGGATGTGGAAAGTTGGCAATGGGGCCGGAACTCAAACCCAGATCGTGACATTTCCAGCAGGGCCTTCGTCGGCGATGGCAGCTTGAGCCAGATGTCAGCAGTGGACACGCAGGCAGGGCAAAGGGCCTGGCTGACCTCCTGCTTTAACCCCTCCCCTCCACTTAGGTCACCCTCATGCAACGAGTGACTTTCAAATGGTGACAGCTTTGTGAACTATGACTGGAAGCAGCGTGAAGTGGTAACATCCTGGCTCTCTCCAAAGGAGTAAACTGATGAACCTGCCAACAGAAGAATGAGATGTACCTTATTCTAAAATGCTAAGGATCCCCCTTAAGGTATCACAAATGAACCAGTTCGAAAAGACAGATGAAACACCCACAAAATGACGCCGCCTCGTCGCCGGCCCCAACATCGGGCCACACAGACAGGGAGGTCTGGGCATGAGGGCAAAGGGCACCAGCTCTGGGGTCATTCAGACCTGATTCCAAAAACATCTCTGAAATATCTGAGAAAATAAACTGCCACGAAAGGGTCAATGCAAACCACAGAATCAGACACGCAAAGATTGCAGATATTGAAATTACCCGATACGGAATACAGGGACGTTAAATAAGTTTAAAGAAGTTTAAACAAGGAATTTAAAGGGTTAAGATTTTTTAACTGCCCAATTAGATTCTAAGAGGAAACAACGTAGAGCCTCTAGAAATTGATGTCTTTAATAGCCAATCTACTGAAGAATATAATCTGAAGAAGTTACCCAGAATGCAGCATGGAAAGACAAAACAGGTGAAAAATATGTAAGTCGGGTTAAAAAAGATGGAAAGGAGAATGATGAGGTCCAGTAACAACATAACCGAAGTTCCAAAGGGAGAAAAATGAATAAGGAAGAGACAAGATTTGAAGAAATAATGATCGATGTGTTTCGAGAATTAATGAGAGACACCTATCCTCAGATTCGGGAATCTGAGAGAATCTGGCAAGAGAAAGAAAAATACCCACCTAAACACACTGGTCAAACCGCAAAACGACACAAAAAGATGACCATGAAAGCAGCTGGAAGGGAAAGACAGACGCTCCCCGAGGGAATGACAATGACTTCGACAGCTATCACTCATCCCATCAGGCGAGGGAGCCAGAAATCAGTGGAAGAAGAGCTTTAAGTGCAAAAGGAAAATCACTTTGATCCTCCCTCCAGCAAAGGGAACTTCCGAGAACGTGGGTGAAATAAAGTAATGTTTAGAAAAACAAAACCTGAGTGAGTTGACGACCGGCAGATTCTTACCGAAGTTATTTCTAAAGGACACCTATCAGGGGAAAGGCAAGTGACCTCGACAGGAAGTCAGTCGAGACAACGGCACATAAATTGGAAAGGGGGTAACAGTAGCAAAAGCACTCTGAGGACCTCAGGGCATTCCAGAGAAAGTTTAGAACTGATGAGTTTCAGAATTAACTGGAGCTCATGTGCACGTTAAAACTTCTAAGTTAGCTCCTAAAAGAACGGAAACATAAATATTCAATTTCAAATTAGGAGAGGAATAGAATTAGCGTAAGGATGACGGAATCTCAGTTTAAAAGGGGGCAAGAAATGAGAACGAGACGATCTGTCTTCAATTAAATTGATATTTCATTGTTATGTATGTATTTAGATTTACATTGAATTCAATATTTAACGGTGATGATTAAAAACAGATACTCATCAATAAATAACTAGACTACACTTCTGCAGGACAGATTTTGTTTTATCAGTGTTTTTACACCAAGTATCGTTTAAAATTTTAATATGTTTATTCAATATTCATGTGTTACGGAAAGATGCAAGGCGATACCTTTATTTCTGCATAGCTTACACATTTTTTTTCCAAGATGTTCCAATAGCCTCAATGCGTGCGACACACATGCATTACGGAAATCACGCTTATTGGAAAACATAAAGGTCAAAACGAACAACCAACTGGGATTCACCGTTTGGACATTATGCCCCTCGGCCCACACACGCACACTCGCCAAAGACAGGACGACGGGGCAGGGGACGAGTGTCATGCAGGAGGCTCACGTAATGGCAGCGGCTGCCCAGCGGGGACTTCTCAAGCGCCCGCCCCTGAGTGGCACATTTGGGGACTTCGATCCGGGTTTATATCAGCAAAAGGCAAGAACATGAACGTGACTTTCTCTCTCTGTTAATGGAATTTGCAGGTAGTGGTTAGAGATTCGGTTTCCAAGAAAAACACATTTATCTTCATTTCTGCAAGTCAAGGAAACCAAGTCCCCAGCCCTGAGCCTCGAGCAGTGACCAGTGGCGGCCCCCGATTCAGAGGAGCGAAGAAGCACTGGGAGGTCTCCAGCCTTGACCGACGCCGGGCTCTGGTTTAACGTCATGCAGAGGGCGTGACGTGAGGAGGGGGACAAACAGGGAACGACGTGCCTGGATTTCAGAGGACAGTGGCCTTTGAAGTTCCACGCGTTGTGTGTCCCACTCCCACCCAAGCCTGCAGACTGCTGGCCTTGGACCTGAAGCCCCGCAGCAGAGGATGGGGCCACTGAAGGCCTGGGGTTTGTGAACCACAGCTGCTGCATCCTAATGCGTGTTGTCCAAAGGCCACAGACCTTCAGTCACCACTGACAGTCACTTAACTGCAGCTGCCCTCACCCGGGAACCTGACTTTGAAAGTCACGTGATCCCGGGGGCATCTCACCAACAATGTGATTGCATTTTACCCTGAAGTTCCTTTCTATAGCACACGCAACACAGCAGAAAGCACGGCCATTTTCTATAATCCTCCAGAATTCCCCCGGGCCAGGCTGCAAATAAGAATGTCGCCAGAGGAGCAGCGAGCCAGCTGCTGTCAGGAACCCAGCTAAGGCCACTCAGCCGGTCACTAGACTAGGGTTTCAAAGGTCAGAAAGACAACACCTCAGCGCCCACTGCCTCCCATCGCCCAGGCCGAGTCCTGGCCACCCCGCCACTCACGCCATCCTGCCAGGAGAAGGTCAGGCACCAGCCACCTCTGGCCCCGCCTCACGCAGTACTGATCCCCATGTGACCCAGGAGCAACTGACACACTTCACGGCCACGTGGACTTCAGGGACCATCTCGTCCTTTCCCTTCCCTGCTGGTGAAGGAACAGAGACTCACCGAGGGCCACTAAAGCACTCGGTGACAGCGATGACTCCTGATGCTCAGCCCAGGCCCCCCATCCACTGCCCCCAATAAGGCCCTGCTCCCCAGGAACTGAGATCCCCAAACTCGCCACCTCCACGGGCCTCTCCCTATGGGCACGCCTCAACATCTTGAACTAGAGAAGACCCCAAATGGCTGATGAATATTTAACTTTTAAGTTTCATCTTGATCGGAGGTCATCTCTGAGGACCTGGTTCATGGATGATTCCATTTCCGAGGCTCTGCCTTTTCGGGGGATGGAAGGGAAGGCTCCCCTTCAAACCTCCTCGCTTTGGGGAGTCACCCCACATCCCAACACCACCACCTACTAGCCAGGTGACCTTCGGCAAGGTCCTTCAGCTCTGCGCCTCAGCGTCTTCACCGGTAAAATGGGGATAATTACAGTGTCTGTGTTTACACTGTAATTACATTGTTGATCGATTCCAACAATGACGGACAGAACTTAGCACCGCACCTGCGCACAGGGAAGCGCCCCGAGGGCTAGATTCGAAAATGCGTTCAAGTTTCCCCCACCAAGAACGCAAGGGAAGCCTCTCCTGGCTCACACCACCACCTGGAGCTCAGCCTTCTCCTCTCATCCCTGCCCCCCGGGGGCCTGTGACATACCACCTTCCTTTCCTGCTGACCTCCCTCCCCAGGCCCTCCTTCTTGGCCAGCCCAGATCTGCACCTGCCTCGGCATCCCGCAGCCCCAGGATGCCTTCCCCGGGCCTCCACCTGCTCTGCCCTCTCTCGGCTCAGCAATGGGGGTCCCCAGCAGAAATCGGGGCAGGCACTGGTACTTCTGATTCCTCCCGAGCTCCAGAGTTAGCGTTGCTGACCGACTCTTCAGTATCTCTAATGAGAGACATCCTGAAGTCACGGTGTCTGGATCCCGTCACGTTTCTCCGCCCAGAGTCGGTGGGTTCCTTTATCGGACTCATCAATGTCCCTGCTCCCCGACCCAAGTTCAAGTCCTCGTGGACCTCCCTCCTTGCTTGCTGGCTTTCCTGTCTATAAAGCTCTGCTTTGTTTACTTCCAGTGCAAACCGTCCAACAGCTAACTTTCCTAAATTGGAACACCACGCTGACTTCCTAAATGGAGATTATAAAACAGGCGATTCTCGCAAACGCTGCAGTTTTGTGTGTAAACAGAAGGGAAGGCAAACACATGGCCTTCTTTGCGTCTACTCTACATTTCGGGAAGGGCAACAGTCATCTCTGATGAACCCAGGGTCTCATTCATTCCTTGCGAGGCACAGGATCTCATAGAGGAGGGAAGTTCAAGGTGAAAGATGCGGGGAGTAACAGTCCCGAGCTGTGTCTGCTTTCTCTTCCCTTTCCACGGTGCTCCAAGCTGAAATGACCGCAACAGACGGTCTGGTGGAGCCTAGGAAGGGCTCAGGTCAGGGAAATTAAAAGCACACACATTCCGGGGTGGGGAGGGCAATGTGTGTGGCCCTGAAGCATGTCTGAATCATTGAGGGTACTCCCAAAGCCCCCTTGGAGAATACCCGCACCAGACACACCGATACAGAGCACAGCTCCCATGGCAACGTCACTGCTATCTCTCTCTTTCTCTCTCTCTCTCTTTCTCTCTTTCTCTCTCTCTCTCTCTCCTCTCTCTCTCTCTCTCTCTCTCTCTCTCTCTCTCTCTCTCCTCCCTCTCTCTCTCTCTCTTTCTCTCTCTCCATTTCAGGACTAGAGCGAAGTGGGGACTCGATACAGCCTCATCTGGAGACATACATCTTAGCCGAATACATCCTTACTAAATGAATAAAGAGTCTCATGAAGACATGATTTGCTCAAACTCCTTTTGGAAATGGGTTGTCGAAGCTTGGGCAATGGTTCAGCTATGCCAAACTCCAATCCATTAGCACCTAGCACATGTGGACGTGATTAATGGGCAACTGCTATGTGTCATCTGGGCCATCGGCAACCAGGAAAGCCACGGGAAACACAGGAAAATCCTTAAACCATTTAGACCAACTACACTTTTCCAGAAGATGAAATTAACCATTATTTTTCCCATTCGTAAAACTGGGTAGAATACACCCAGCTGTAAGGCAAGAGCTGGGAGGGATTCTCTGGCTCAGGGTGCCATTCGGAGGCAGAGGGAGGGGAGACAGCGAGGACTGAGCCACTCGCTCCGTGTGTGGACTCCCTGTGTGGACTCCCTGTGTTAAAAGTTATGGACACTCCTGTCCCGAAGTCCCTAAGTGGCCAAATCTTCTCCATTTGCACAGATGAGGTCAAAAGAGCAAGTCACTTTTTCTTCTTCCCCCAGCGCTTAAACATAAACTAGCAGCAGCGGTCACTATCCGTAGCTAGGATGGCCAACGTTCCAGAAAGGACCACATAAAAGAAATCAAAAACGAAACAGTATCTCCCCCTCTAAAAAGAAATTGGTTAGTGGTCCCCTTCTCTCTGTAACTCACTTGAAGTCGGGGGCGGGGCGGGTTTTTATGACCTGCGTTTAAAAGTCACATCTTTTAAACGCAGGTCATAAAAACAAGTCCAGTAAGTCCTCAAAGTCAAGGGCGGGTTCTGTGGCTTTAAGCGAAACGTAAAATGAAACCGGATCGGCCATAGGCTCATTGAAATAAACAAGAGTTAGGTTCCTCGGCATCTCATCAACGCTGTTAGCGAAACTGCGTCGTTTTTATTCCAAGACCCGCTTAACGATGGTGTTCTGGGAAATGTGTCCTCGGGCCGTTTCCCCTGGGTCGTGGGACCGCGGGCCAGGGGGCATCGCACGAACCCGCGCGCCCGGCACCTGCTCAGCACGCACCCCGCCCCTCGGCGGCTCCCGCGCCCGCCCCGAGCCCGGCCGTGCCCCTGGCGTTTGCTCGCGGGGAGGGTCGGGCCCGGCCTCCTCCCCCTTCCCCGGGCGCGCCCCGAAACGCGGGCCTCCCGCACCGCGCGGTCCCCGCTTCGCAGACGCGCCCCCGCCCGCGCCGCGCGCCCGGCCGGCGACAGGTGCGCGGAGTCGCGGCGCCCACTGGGGGAAAGTTCGCGGGCCGCGCGCTGTTTGCGGTCGCGCTGTGCGGCGCCGGGCTCCGGGCTGGCCGGCCCGCCCGGCCATTGAAACCCGACCCGCGGGGAGGGGCCGGCGGCCGCGGCTCCCTTACCTGCGGCCCCGCCGGCCGCCCCGGCCTCCATGCTCCGGCTCCCGCGGCTCTGCGCCCGCCCCCGGCAGCCCAAGTTCACCTCGCCGTCCCCGCCCCCTCCTGCTGCCTGCCACCTCGCCGCCCGGTCCCCTTCCCGAGGGTCCCCCTCTCTCCCGCCCCCTGCACTGGGGCCACCGCCACGCAGCCTTCTTCGCTAGCGACCCCTGGCTCCCCAAACAGTTCGCAAAGCGGGTTCACCGCCTCCAAGAAGTATTTAATTCCTCTTGATTCTCTGCGAAAGGAAACGGTTCGCACTGCCGCCCCTTGCCAGGGCCCCCGGGCCTGGACCGGCGCCCCTTCCCACTTCCCTTCTATTTCCAGAGACGGGAAACGTTTGCATTGTTGCTTTTCAAAAATTTACAGTCGAAACATGAAAATTTTCAAGAGTTGGAAAAATGAATGGCACACATAATGCGGGGCACCCAGTCATCTTTTCTGCCCATTCCAAAGTCTTTTCCATGTTCTCCCGACAACTGTAAACTCGCTGCTTTTGCTGATAACGAATACCTCGTAAAGTGTTCAAGCTCACACTCACTCGAAACAGCAAAACTCAGCGAGAGGCAATTGTTCTCCAGTATGTCCTCTTGGCCCGTTTCGAATGGTTTTCTCACACGGGAAGTGGGGCGCAGGGGTGGTTTTAAAATGCCACCAGCCTGGGTTCCCGGAAGCCTGCGGTCCGTCAGCGGGCGCCTGCACTTTGATTGGCAGCTCTGAAGTTTGTGCTTCAGGACCGTCCCCTGGAGGGCATCCCAAGCCCTCCTGGGCCTCTGTCCCAGAATGGGTCTGGAACTCATCTGTGTGCCTTGTCCCTGCACCCCAGCAAATGGCACCTTGGGGGAAAGGCCCAGGTGCTCCCACACCTTGGGAGCGACCTGAGGAAGACCAGGGCACCCCAAACAAAGGGCGAGGAATGGCCGCTGTCCGGCTACCAATGCAGGAGGCTGCTGTGCACATGACTGCACCACGCTGGGGGGCCCCAGCACCACTCTCCTGGAAGTCTGAGATTTCACCTTCCACAGTGAGGAAAACACAGGGCGGCTTGGGCCACAGCACTCAGGACACTTCACTCCGCCACATCCTCAATCGACATACATTTATTAGGCTCCTACTGTGTGCCCTAGCTTCTTCTAGATTCTCAGGATTCGGCAGTGAACAATGTGAACAAAACCCTGACCTCACGGAGGTTACTTTCCAGTGGGCAGGTGGTAGAACATAACAGTATGTTAAATAAGGGCCAAAAAAAAAAAAAAAAAACAAAGAGAGAGCAAACGCACGAAGAAAGTGACGGCACCAAGCATGTAGGAAGCGGAAATGGCAGCGACCACAGCAAGTGCAAAGGCCCTGAGGTAGAAACAAGTTATTTTTTTTTTCTTGGCCCCTGAGCCTCTGTTAAGCCCCTGATAACCATGGGTGTTACCTAAGGTATTAGCAGATAGGACTAAAGGGTTATTAATCTCTGCTGTAAAACATACTCTTTCAAAACCTTGTTACATTTTTTTTTTTTAAGTTTTTGGGTTGTTTTTTAAATGACTCACATAGTACCTGAATACATGTTCTCTCAGGAAAAAAAATTAAAGAATTATAGAATGGAAAGTTCCTGCTTCTCATTCAAGTCCTGTTCCCAAAGTCCATATTTGGTCAAATACTTCCTCTTTTCCTTGATAACTTCTGGGGTTTCTGTCTAGCTTGGCTCTGCTGACACTACACCCAAATTAGAAAAAAAAAAAAATTCTTCTACATTTGCTTCCAACATTTTTATTGTTTTGTCTTTCAGATTTGAATTTTAAATCCAATCGCAATGTATTTATGTATATGGCGTAAGGAATAATTCTAATTATAGCCAACCGTTCCCACACCATTAAATGGTCCATTCCTTTCACCTTCTCTATTGAAAGTGAATTACTTTCTATATCACATGTTAAATCCCCATATGCATTATGCTTCATTTTATTCATCGTTTTATTATTTCTACAACAATATCACTCTATTTTAATTACCATAGCTCTACCGAGTGTTTGGATATCTGGGAAGACAAGCCCTTCCTTATCAAGTTTGCAAACCAGCCAATTAAGCATACTGGGGTCTGACTGAAATAGCATGTGGTGTGGCACATCAAATTGTACAGCACCAGCATCTTTAAAGTTTTGAGACTTCCCATCGAAGAACATAAGCACACCTAGGTTTATTCAGGTTTGGGGGTAAGGCTAAAGTTCTTATAAATACACCTAATACATTGTTTTCTAGGTTTATTCCTACTTCTGATATTTGTAGGCTATTGTGAATGAGTTACTTCTTTCCAATTACATTTTCTAACTGGTTATTACTGGTATATAAGAAAACTACTGGCTTGGGTGTATGCCAGTCTCATATCCAGCCACTTTGATGAGGTCCAATAGTTCAAAGGTGACTATCATAGATTTTCTAAGTAAACAATCAGATTGTTTGAAAATAAGTTGGATTTTTAAACCTGCTTAGCCACTCAGCAATCACGTCTTGACTAACCAAGGAAAAAAGAAAAATATTATCTATCTATCATTTATCATCCATCCATCCATCCATCCATCCATCCATCCATCCATCCATCCATCCATCCATCATCTATCTCTATCAGCTATCTATCTATCTGTCTGTCTGTCTATCTATCTAGCTATCTATCTATCTAGCTATCTATCTATCTATAGATAGATATCTATCTGCCTATCTATCATCTACCATAACTATCTATGTCTGTCTGTCTGTCTACATACACCAGGAAAACAGGCTCCATAGAAAGTCTGGAGCGTGCTTTCAGAATGGCCCTCTCCTCCATTCTGGGGGTCGCTAAGTACTCTGCTGCATCCCGCATCTGACCTCATTTATCTGCACGGCAATTTCCTCAGTGTTAAGAACACGACTGTTCTAGCCATTCCCAAGGTATTGGTGAAATCTGAAAGAAAAATGCAGTATTTAGACAACGGGACTAGCAAGCTACTGGATTTTAAAGTAAACAAATTCCTATCACAGCAATTGCTATTTTTCAGATGAGATGTTGTCCTTAAAAAAAAAGATCAAGGCTTAGCAAAAACTGACGGGAAAAACTATAAGACAGAAGAGAAATACAGGCAAACCTTTTTCTTATAAACTGTAGAGAATATGTTGCCTTACGATGTACCATAGAAAAATACCATAAATTTTTAAATGCCGATTTTCAAGCAATTATTTCTAATTCCTAGGTGAAGTTATAAAGCCCAGGATCTCCTATACCAGTTTTCCACGGAATACTGAAGATAAATCCAGCACTGGAAGATGATCTCTAACACACAAGTTTCCCAATTGTTTTAAGACAATTTTAAAAGGTTGTTTCTAATATTATAAAAGTCTCCAATTTTTAATTTTTAAAGAATTAATGCCGAAAGCATTTGAGAGCTACCCTTTAAGAAGAAAGGTTAAAAACATGAATGTATGTGTGCTATCTGAACTCTCCAAAAAAATGAAGTACAGCTTCGGGGCCCTTCCTTACCTGGCTGCTGAAGCCGAACCTCACCTAGGCAACCAGCAATTACATATCCACAGGTAAGAAGAAAGATTAACTGATAACTGCTTCAAGTGAGCTAATTCCATACTAATAAAAATCATAATCACTTAATCCGCATTTTGATTTTAATTATAATCTATTACTCATTTAAAAGAAAATCAGTTAATGTATATCATTAGGTCACTTTATCACTGCAGGGAAGGAAGAAACTTTTGGTTGGTCTAATAATCAAATAGACATGAGACAGATTAGCAAGAGAAAAGGACCAAATTTAATCACATACATATGCATGAGAACCCCACATACGTGAGAGTCAGAGACCCCACATACCTGAGAGGTTCAAAGACAGAAAGGGAAAAATGAAGTACATATGACATTCGGAGCTAAAGATGACCTTAGGGCTTTAGAAGACAGGCAGGTCATCGCAGGATAAAAGGAGCAGATGCTCGATAATTAGAAGTTTGCCTTGACACACAGATAGGTCAAAAAAGCCTGTCTGTGATCATCTTTTATATGGGCAAGTCATCTAATTCAACTTCTCCTAGTTAAGCGGGGAGATAGGGCAGAAGTTGCTCTCGATCCCACTGGGTCCCGGCTGCCTTCAGCTCAGAACAATCCGCACACCACAGAGGCATATCTTGGGGTGATTCCTTCTGACCCTCTTCATCGCCAAGCTGCACCTAGTCCCCTATTGAAGAAAAATCGTATTCTGGTGCAGGCTTTGGCAAACTACAAGCCACCGCCTATCTTTGTACAGTCTGTGAGCTAAGAATAGTTTTCACATTTGTAAACAGTTGAAAAAAAATCAAAAGCAGCATGAAGATGTTTGTGACATGCGGGCATTACATGAAATTCACAATTCAGAGTCGCAGCCACGCCCACATTTGCATATCACGGAGGGCAGCTTTCCCATGGCAACGGCAGAGCTGAATATCTGCAAAGGACCACGTGGCCCGCAAAGCGTGAAATATTCACCATTCGGCCTTTACAGAGATTGTGCGCTGGCCCCTGCTGGAGTGTGAAGGGAGGGTGAGTCCGAAGGCCACCACGATAGTGACATCTTTTTGGAGAACCTGTTAATGCTCTGACAAGAGGCAGCTGGGCTTGAATTCTGGGTTTTATGGGAGAGATAAGTAGCTGATCTGGAAGCAGGAATAGCTGACACAGAGGAGGGCTGTTGTTATTGTCGTTACTGTTGTTGTTGTTATTATTATTATTATCATTATTTTAATTGCCAGTGCTTCCGGCTGATTGATTGCTCCACCTCCCAAGGAGAATTTAAAACCAGTTGGATTAAATTTCACTTATGTCAAGTGCACCAAATGTGTTGTGAGAGCTCTTTGTGTCAGGGACAATATACGAACCCTTTAATCTTTTCTCTCTCTTAAGCAGGAAGTCACAACTTGCCAATGAGAAATTCAAAGCAAATCCCACAAAGTTCTATGCTTGGCTGAAAACGTGAACTATTTCAGGTCTCACTGTCATCTTGGCAAACCCATACTTGCCGTCCCTGGTGAGGACGCGGGTCGCCTGTTGCGTGCTTTCTGGTTCACCGAGACAGGGTCACACCTTGCCCTCTCGATCCCGGGGCCAAAGATGATGACATACGTTTTCCTCCTGGGAATCTCACTCGTATGGAAGATCACCATGCTCTCTGCTAAATGAAACATCTCTCTCTAGTTGCCTTATTCATTCTCAGGCTTACTGTATTTCATCGGCCCAAAGACTCCGTTTGACATCAGCAATCGTTGAAGACCGTTTGTTTTTACAATGGAAAAATAAATAAAAGTGCAGATGTCAGACCTCACGTCCATACTTCTCTGAACTGTTTTCATTTTAGAGAGTGAGAAGGCCTGAGGTTTTTTTGTTTGTTTTGTGGGTGAGGACGAATACGTGTCACTGTGGCTACGTAAAAATATGTTATAGCTCTCAATCTCTTTTTCATTGATTGCAAAATTAGAGGAAACTTTAGGAGATAAGAAAATAAGTAAATTATGGGAAAGTGAAAAACTCTAGCACACATTCCAGCTTAAGTTAGAAAGGAGCGACTCGTGCCGAACCCTGGGGGTAGAGAGGAAACTCTGCAGCGTGTCACTGAGGAGGTGGCCTCGGTGGAAGCAGGCAGTCTGAGCGGTCGCTGCCAGACTTCGCGACTCGGTGCTGGCGTCACAGTTCCCCTTCGCGCACGGGGGCATTGCTAGCGGCCGCATCTCGTCTGTGACGGTGCTGGGCAGGCAGAGCCCTCGCGATGGAACTAGGTGGGAGCAGGAACCTGGGTCACTGTGGTTCGTCAGAAGGTGGCTGGGATTTCAGCACCCATGCCTGGGGGAGCATGCGAAACTGGGTAACTGCTTTTAAACTTGGATTTCTGTATTGTCTGTCTACTTTGTGGTAAGGGGAAGTTATTTTGCCCTCTGCATCTCCTGCAGAGCAGGGTGGCTCCGGCTTCCTGAGCAGGCGGGCGAGGTGAGCGGTGACGAATGCCACATCCCACCTGTTTTCTGCTGGAAATAAGCCTGCAGCCCACACTAGGGACTAATTATGAAGGATGGCCCTTGCTTGGGTGCCCCAGGAAGGCATCAGGTGGAGTCTAGCCCTTGGTTAAGGATCCACAAGGTAAAAGGACTTTTTATCAGGGGGCCAATTAAGAAGGCAGAATGGCATGGTCACGCCATCTCACTCAGGGCATGGTACCCCAGGGACCCTAGTGGCTTTCTCTGGCCACGCCCAGATGGGGAAAGGGAATTAGATTTTTTGTAACTCTTATTAGACAGCTTTTAAAAACATATTTTAGTAAAAAAAAAAAAAGTGTTTTTTAAAAGATAGTAATATTCTGAAAAGTCAAGATGTTGCACAACATGGCTTCTGCAACAGAGGGACCAGCCCCAAATGCTAGCTCTTTCGATGACTCCGACACATGTGGAAAAGAGGGAGACTACCTACCGAGCGGGGGTGCGGAAGGACAGTGCTAGCATTTACCGGCACCTGGAGTTGGTCAGGTACCATTTCACGTGGAGTGAGGGAGGGTGACGCCACGGCCCGAGAAGATGGCAGACACCAGCTGCGTAAGCCCCGGCCGGGGGCTCAGGAGATCGCCCATCCGTGGAGGGGCTGCTGTGGTCGTCCAAACTTCACGGACAGGCGGAGGCGGGAGGGGCACGGGGAGGGTACCTGGCCTGAGGACCCCGCTTACAGGCAGCTACGCTTTCCACCAGCACTTGCCACCACCAGCTTCATCCGCGGTTTTTGGTTTTAGTTGGTTCTTTTATTTTTAAAACATATTTTGCAGAATCCGTTTCAAGAGCAACCAAATTTCACCAAGTCATAATGGCCACACACAAGGAGGGACCTGGGGGCGGGTACCAGAGAGGAGAAAACAAGGTCTAAAGCAACAGCTCTGGTCACCCACCGTCGGGTCTGCCCGGGGCTGTAATGGTTTCGGCGCGTTCATAACCCCCAACCCCAGAAACCCCTCGGTCTCGGCAAACCAGGACCGTTAGTCGCCAAACTCCTGGCTCATCCGTGAACCATACCTAGCAGCCAACTGACCGAGACCCGAGTGGCCAGACGTCCAGAGGCCTGATCCCGGTCAGAAACGGTTTTCTCGTGGAGAAAAAGAGTGGCATTTGGTGGTGGCCGCAGTAATCCCGGAAGGAAGCGGACTTCCTGCTGTGCCCTGTTCGAAACAATCAGGAGACAGACAGGATTCTCTGCTTCTGTGCCGACATTCACTGGAAATAACTCTTGAGTGGCATATACGGAGGTGCCCACGTGTGGCTTAGGCCAAGGCTGGCACCTGTTGTCCCTGAGTCCAGGGCCCAGTGAGCCCAGGTGGCGGTTTCGGAGCAAGGCAAGAGGAGCTGGGGACCCAGAAAGGACAGAGCCTCATAAGGCTGGGACGTCCATTTACAATGAGCTCCCCCCACAAAGGCTGGAGAGCCCCACCCCAGACTGGAGAGCTTTCCATATGTGGGAAACCCCTGAGAGCCACCATTTAGAGACCCTGAACCCTAAAAGGCCAACTGAGAAGGAACGGCAGGCGCCCACTCCTGCTTTTCACCAGCACGTCCCAAATATACCCCGGCCACCCCCAAGTCACTGTCAGAGCTGGTCCCCTAGAGGCTCCGATTGCTTGGACACATTTGGCATATTTTAAGTTTTCCGAATTGTGCTGAGAGAAGGCCACACAGGAAAGACAGGAGTCTGTGTACGTGGCAACTTGACAGCTCCCTATCTTAATATTTTCAGACTGTAATCGAATTCCTCTTTACCTTCTGGGAAAAAGAACGATCTTTTGCAAACCTCTTATCTCCCCTGCTCTTTGTGTTTGTTACTTTGGGTACGGAGTTTGAGTGGTTCAAATCACTCTTGAATTCCTAAGGAAACTGTACCCCCGATCAACGCGACGCTTGTCACAGATGAAACGTGAATACCGAAACACGGTGGCAAGTCCCAGACTCGCCTGGACCCCCGCCCACATCCTGTCGCTCACGGTTTGCCGGCAAACTCGGGGTTGTCTGCTGCGGCGCCCGACAACCGGCCATGATTTGGGATGGTCCCAGCGTGGCCTTCCTTTATTAAGAATGTTTTGCGTTGCGAGGGACAGTCTTGTCGTATAAATCTCACCGAGACAACTGTCACAGACACAGATGGTGGGAGAGCAAGGGCCCCACAGAGGGCCTCAAGATCAAGGTGTCCTGACCGGTACCAACAACAACGATGGGGACGAAGAGGACCGACGGCCCTCCACGGGGCCTGTGATTCCAGGGGAGGATTTCTCCAGCCCTTTTGTAAGTTTCACTAGCGGGCCTGCCAAGTTCAAAGTTAAGGTCTGACCCAGCAGAAAACAGCTACGAGTTTTCATTAGCCCCACTGTCTCTCCTGATTTGAAAGAGAAACAAGTCGATCTGAACGTGCAGATCTGAACAGGATTCTAAAGCAGAATGTGGTTTTTGGGTGTCGCTGCGTTTTTAGGGTCCCTACAGTCATCCCAGAAGGTACCCGGTTTCTCCGTGACTTTTCCTTACTCTCGATATTTTCTGAAACTGATTTTTGCTGACCGTCCCAGTGGCCAGTATAGGCTTATGAGTGGCACAGGAGTCAGTTGGTGGCAGAGGACATCGCTCACTTCCTGGTATCGGGACATCGGTTTCAGGGCTGACATTTAATCCCAGACCTTCCCCTTCAGAACGTGTATGAATTGAGAAATACGCCCCAGGGATGAGACAGCTGGAACCCAAAACCCCAGCTGCATTCCAGACGGAGCTGAGCTGGAGAGTGCCACCTGTGTCCGCAGCCTCCGACCCACCATGAAGTGAGCCCCCACCTGTCACAGGCCATGCGATGGGGCCAGGCGGGGACCTGTGGGCTCTCAGCATGGGCCGCAGTAAAGATGAATGAAGAGGCCCCAGGGGCTCAGTCCCTCCTTCTAGCCACACTGTCCTACAGGCCTTGTGATGCTCAATTTTGTGTCCACTTCCCTGGGGGGGGGACACCATATCTCTGGTTAAATTACTGCTAGGCGTGTCTGTGAGGATGTTTCTGGAACAGAGTAGCATTTGAATTGTTGGGCTCAGGAGGTAGGTGGCCCTCTGCAATGTGACATCGCCTCATCCACTGAGGGCCTGAATAGAGTGAAAAGGCCCAGGAAGGCTGAACCCTCTCTGTGCCTGCCCTATCCACGGACTGGTACGCACGCCACCGTGCTCCCGGGCCTCAGGCACTCCCAAGGGACTGGAGCTACTCCCCAGACCTTTCTGGGCCTCCAGTTGGCAGATAGCAGATCATGGGACTTCTCAGCTTCCACGACCACGTGAGCCAATTCTTTATAATAAATCTCTTTCTACTATGCATGTATATAGTCAGGATAAATATATATTCTGTTTCTTTGGAGAACCCTGGCTAACACAGGCCTCTCTATATTAGCCATTCTAGAGAAACAAATGTAGGCTTAAAATGCAGGTGAAAGTCCTCGTGGAAAGAGAAGGACAAAAAGCCGCGAACACTGGGCTCGGTACCCAGGGCGGGGGGTGGTTTGGGGCTGAGAAACGTCGGCATCAGGTGATCAGAGAGAAGCAGAGCAGAGGACAGACGGGCCTCACTGGAGCCCGCCCCACAACACACAGGGCCAGTGCGGAGGACCCAGCACGTCCTGGAGCCTGCCCACACCCTCCATACGCGGCTCTGTTTAATCCACACGACACTGCCACCCAGGAGCTGCGTAGCCGCAACGGCGAAGGCGGCCACATGACACATGCTTCCCACGCGCTGGGCAATACTCCCAATGTATCCCTTCATCTGATCCTCGCGACAATCACATTCGATTCCTGTAACTAGTCCCCATTTTACAGACAAGCCGACCGAGGCCCTGGAGCTCAGCGACTTGCTCAAGGTCACAGCACTGGTAAGTGCTGGGGCTGGCATGGAAAGTCACGTGGAAAGCTGACCTTGAACCCCGGGTGCCCACTCCGGGCATGGCCTGAGTGCTAGAGGGGCCACCTCCTGGTGCGGGTAGCATGAAAATGAGTGACCGAGAGGGTGACAGACAGAGTCCCCGCTGTGGCCTCTCCCCACGCCAGCAGGAACCCTTTCCTAAGCTAGTCCCAGAGGGGGTTCGCTTTCCTCTCCAAAGCAAAATTCTACAAAATTCTAATTCATTAAAAATTCCACTGCAACTGAATTATGAAATAGCACATAGTGTAAATTCACGTTCCCAGTTCACAGAACGGGCATTTCCGCCCGCAAGCCCCGTCCAGCAAGGGCTCCCACGCGAGGGCCCCCGGCTCAGCCCTATGGACAGAAGCACCCTCCCCGTCCAGCCGCTGGGCCCCACTCCCCCGTGACGTCTCGACTCGCCCCCACCTCCTCCGAGAGTCTCCTCCGGCCCCCCTCACCCGCCCTCCTCGCTCTCTAAAGCATTTCGGCCCTCGTCTCACGGAGCCTCGCGGCTCGAAGTGGTGTCTGAGGGATGCCAGGTCAGCAGCACTGGGCGCGTGCGAGGAACCCGCCGCCTCCAGCAGCGCCCTGGACCACGCCCCGGGCTCTGGATTTTTACAAGAGATACGTGCGTATTCGCTGGACCAAAGCACACATTTAAAAAAAAAATTTCTGAAATGATTATAGACTGGCAAGAATTTATAATGAAATGTATAGGATGGGCCCCCAGCCTCCTGTAATGTTAACGCCTGAAACATCAAAGCCAGGGACCTGACGCTGGGGTAGTTGTGTGTGTGTGTGTGTGTGTGTGTGTGTGTGCGCGCGCGTGCGTGTGTGGAGGGGTGTGCGCGCACGCAACTCTATGTAGCTCTATCACACGCGTAGCTTCGTATAACGATCACCTGTCTAGATACGTAACTGTACCAACGTCACGGGCTCCCTTGACCTACCACTCCCCCATCTCTGACTCCTGACAACCGTGAATCTGTTTTCCATCTCTATAACAAAATTACGTTATTTTACAAACGACAACTGGGGCGCTGGGAGAAGGCCTGGCCCCTGGACCTCGAGTTCTTACTCACCGCGCCCCCCAGGTGGCCCTTCTGGCTGTGTGGGCAAGAAGAAAGGCTACAGGGTCGCTCCTGGGAAGGCCAGGCAGCTCTGCTGCCCTAAGAGCTGGGTCCCCATGTCCTCTGCCTGTTCTGGCCGTGGGGCTTCAGGAAAGTCACTACCCCGGCCTCGGTTTCCTCATCCGTGAAATGTGGAAATAATAGTTCCGATGTTAAAAAGGTAAGTATGTAAGTCTATAAAAGTTGCTTTTTAAAGCTTCGTGCCTGGCACAAAGTACGCACTCAACAAACAGTTATTATAAACAACACCCGTGGATTTTAACAGCCGACCAGAAGAAAACGCATCCCGGGACAGTGCATGACGAGTGGTCGGGGTCTCATCCGGGCCCACCTCTCCTCCTTGAGCAACTGCCTCATACCTGTCCCCACAGGGTGTCGCTCAGAGGCTCAGAACACCGGCTGTCTGTTCACCTTGACCATCAATATCACGCCTCTGTTGGACCAAGTGAAAGGCGGAGACTTCAGTCTATTCCGTTTCCCAGCCAAGCTGAACATGCAGCAAAACCCCTCGAATCCTGCATTTGCTGCCGGTAGCATTGATTTTTCTGGACTCTCCACACAACTGCAGGCAAGGAAACTTGCCAATCTAGAGTCAGAATCAAGAACCCAACTCACTGACCAGCTCAGGGCTTTCCAGAGCTCCCGAGTGTCTGCTGCCTGTTTCTTGAAAAACGGGACTTTTTCTGCTGAATCCCAGTCTGGCTGCCCGGGTCCACGTCTTAGCTCCAACTGCTGCCACCTGCAGGACCCAAGGCAAGTCACCCTGGTTTCCTTATTGTAAAATGCAAAGGTTGTGATTGATGACTATGGGCATAGATGCGTAAAACCCTTGGAACAGGGCGGGGCACGCGGCCGGTGTTTACAAACGGGATTGTCATTACACGGGGCGCTTCTCTGGGTCGAGTCTTCTCAGTTGTGGGTGAACAGACTCTAACTCTGGAGATTCACACAGGAAATGGAACAGTGACAGGATCATTCGGGAGACTCAGAGTTAAGAAGACGGAGAAGCAGGAAGAAACAGAAGCAGGCTGGGGGCTTCCAGGAAGTGGCAGCAGGATTTGGCAGAATATGGAGAAGTTGGCCCGGAAATAAAATAATTGGAACCCAAAGCAGAGTCCGAGAAGTGCTGCCCTGGGAGACTGGGTTCGGTTCATTCTGGGGAACATTCGGAAGGAGGGGACCTAGGGCAAAGGGAAAGGATACTGCAGCCTGGGAGGTCACCGGGAAGGCCACTGGCTGGGAGCATCGATGAAGGACGGCTGACTTCTGGCATGCGGGAATATTCCCAAAGCCGCCGTGTGCTGGGCACACACTGGACACCTGATGCAGAGTAGCACCCGGAATTTCTCCTGCAGCCCAGAGGAGCCGACATTGTCATCCCCACTTTGAGGTTGGCTGTCTGGCCCGGGTGCAGGCCGTGAAGTGGCAGGGCCTGGCGAGTGACATCCAGCTGCAGCTCACCTACCTCACCTCTCCCCTGGAGGAGACAACACCTGGGTCAGAGGAAGAGGCCCACGGAGGAAGATCAAGTCCCACTGCCCGACGACACGTGGGCGAGCAAAGTGGGGACGATCGCCCACGCGCCTCGGCCACGTCCCGGTCATCACGGCGGCCCCTCTACTGAGTTCACACCCACACTCGGCTCCTCGCGGGTCTCCTTCCAGTGCCTGAGGCATGGACAAGGCGACAGGCGGCTCAGTCTTCCTGACCACAGGGCTGATGACCAGAGCAGAGGCTACATCATCAGCGATGAGGAAGCAGCAGTTTCGCGGGCCGGCTGGCCCTAGCCCAGCTCCCAGTGCCCTCTGCCACTCCCGTGTGCCTTCTCCAGGATCCCTGCCACCAGACTCTGGCTTCTGCATCCCCCTTTGTGTGACTTTTCCTCCAGCACAGAGTCACTCACCGTCTCCCTAGAGGCTCTCTTCACTTCAATCTGCAGGTCCATTCTCTCTCCCCGGGCCACCCTGGTCTTCCTATGTCCCCCAGCACCGTGTCGTAGGCTCTCCTCCATGTCAGACTGACTCTCGTTTGGGACCTCGCGAGCAGTGGCCACTCAGAGTACCAACACGCTGCCAACAGAGCGTCCGCTGTAGGGCCGGGCACTGCGGCGGGGGCTCTAAGGCAACAGTCTGAGCCAGCTGACCCGTTCCACAGGCACAGAACCAGGCTCCCATGAGCTAAACGACACGCGAAAGGACACACAGCTCCCTGGGTCCAGACGAGCACGTCCCGTCTAAGGGGATCTCTCCCCACAGGGGCCTGACCTCATGCACGTGTTCCAGCGGCCGGACAGAGGAGTCGAGGCCATCGCTTTCCATCCGCCTGCATTCCCGCATCGAGGGCGACCTGTCAGTATCACAGGCCCTCGCTCCACGCTGGGCCCTGTGCGTGGGAATGCGTGGAGTGTAGACAGTGAGGAAGAGAGTGCAGGTCTACACCTGCAGCGCACCACCCCTCAGAGACATGCGCCGTTAACGAATAACAACTTGAGTGCGTTTTCACTGTGGTTGCTTTTAAATGGGACAAGAGTGCTTTAAAAAGAAGAAAAACACGGAAAAGTTATATACATGCTAAAAGTTCCCACTGACAGGAGGCATTCCCAGGAGGTGACTTAGTGCTTGCTGTTCACCAACAGCGCGTGCCACCGCGACCCCGCGCTGGCCTGTGGTGGGCACCCTGCCCTCCGCACTCTAGGTCTTACCGAGCGACTTAGGCAGCGGCTGCGTCATTACCTCCTGGTTTCCTGTGCCCTAATTGTGGAGCCAGTGCCACCTCATTCTCTTTCAAAGAAATTATGTCCTTAGCTCCTCTAGGAGCGCCCGAGCCTGGAAAGGCAGCAAATAAACCAAAGGTTTCGTAAAACACACCAAGGGTCAGCTGGCCAAGACATCGTGTAGCGGTGCTGAAAATAAACCCGGCCCGCGTGGCCAGGAGGCTGGGGCTTGCCAGGCTCGACCAACCGGATGTGCAGAATACTCTCTCTTTACTCCAGGGATGAGATGGCCTCGTGCCTTTATTATATGTTGCTTTAAAAATCACGATAATAATGAAAAAAACAGTGGATCAGAAGAGTTAAAGCAGCACCAAGCTGAACAGCACTAGGGTGAGGGTGAGGCCTGCAGACCATGCGGGCACAGGCAGGTGACTGCTCCCCTGTCCAGGTAAAAGTAAACTGTTCCTTTGGATTCGTCTTTCTTTTCTTTTCTCAGAGGGCCTCTGCTCTCCCGCCCAATTCCAAGATAAAACCTTTCTCCAGCACAGGTAAATACAGATAGCTAGGTGACAGACGTTTTTTCCGATCCAGCTCGCTGTGGGTTGTGTTCTGTTTTCTTGAGGAATACGGAAAGGCCTGATGATAATAAGCAGCGTGAGGATGAACGGAGACCCCTGACATCTTCCTGCTGTCTACGGGGCCGTCACCTGCTATAGCGACGCGCTCAGTGCCAACTTCATGGGTTGTACAGACACTGACCTCTCAGGCCGGATGACCCAAACCCGACCTCACTTGAATGAACGTTTTTCCGTGGTTTCTTACACCTTTCTTCCATCTGACGGTTCATACGACAATGCCAATGCCGTGAGTTCCGTCTCCGGGGCTTGGCTTAGATGAAATACATCGTGCCTTTTCTTGATTACACGCGCTATCAGCATGGGAAGCACTCTGGCCTGTTTATCTTTGTAGAGTCCAGGCCGGCATCTCCAGGGCATCAAGGCTGCATTTCTGCCACCAGAAATCTGATGAAAACACATCGTACGACACACACACAGCCTAAAGTACACACGCACAGCGAAAAGCACACGAACGAACGTGACCCTGGAAACGGCGCGGGTTACTCTGGGCAGCAGCGTGTAAGATCTGAACTGGGATTCAGAAAACGACCCTCAGCTCCTTTTCTTCTGGGGAGGGATGCTCGAGCTCCGGGGGAAGCAAACACTGGCCATGCCTTTTCTCATCTCCATCCTCTCACCCACCTACCTTAGAAGCACATTTTCACGTCTCGAAAAACGTCTGTGTTACATTAGGAATGCCACACCGTGGATTTCAAAATCCACAGGGCTCTCATGGGCCTGCAGGCTGCCAGCCAGGCCGAGTAGCCTTTCATCGCCCCAGGCCTCTTTGCTGACATCTACAGTCCCAGGTAATCATGCCGCACCCCTAACTAGCCTCAGTGTCCCCCAACTCTCCCGGCTTTGGGTCCCACGTCCTGGGCCCCAGCACTCACATGCTGCACATTCTCTCTGGGCAGGAAGGTGGCTGACACAGTGTTTCCTGTCTCACAGGCATTTTCAAAAATATGTAGACAGAGACTAGTGAACCCAAAGGATCTACGGCGTGAAATCTCCGGCGCAGGGTTCCCCAGAGATGGGAACGTGTCTGGGGAGCCACAAGATGCATTTGGGGTAGCAGTCCACAGGCAGCCCCTTGCTGGCGTCACTCTCTCGTTTGCCCACTTGTAGACTGTTTTTTTTTTTTTGTCCCAGTAACTGTATTCTAAGAGCTCAAAATTTGGAGACAGAAAGTCATTTAGCAATTATATATGAAGTCGATCAATCAAGGTCAATTAATAAAAAGGACATAACGGCTGTAAACATCTATGCCCCTAAAAACAGCGCTTCTAAAATACATGAAGCAAAAAGTAACAGAAGTGCAAGACCAGACAAATCACCATCAGAGTCGGAGATTCCATGCTTCTCTCTCGATAACGGATAGAGTATCCAGGCAGGAAATCAGCAAAGATGCCGCAGACTCAGACAAACTGCCAAGCCACTTGGCCTAACTGACATCTCTAGAACGCCCCCGCCCAACATCAGCAGGACACACTCTTTGAACCGCAAAGAGAACATCACCAAGGTAGACCATATCCTGGGCTATAAAACAAGTCTGAATAAGTTTTTAAACATTCAAGTCATACAAGTATATTCTCTGGCCACGACGGACTTATTAGAAATCAATAACGGAAGGACACCTGAGAAATCTCCAAATATTTGGAAACTAAATAATATATATCCAAATAAGCCAGATCAAAGAAGCACGCAAAAGGAATATTAAAAAGTATTTTAAAATAAATGAAAATTAAAGCACAACATTTTAAAAGGTGTGACTCGCTGCTAATGCAGAACTCAGGGCGAAATCTGCAGCAGTGGACAACAATATTAGAAAAGAAGAAGGGTCTCAAATCACTGACCTCAGCTGCCACCTTAAGAAACTAGAAAAAGAAGAGCAAATATAACCCAAACTAAGCAGGAGGAAGAAAATAATAAAGATCAAAGCAGAAAGCGATGAAATAGAGAACCATAATAATGAAAATCAGAGAAACCAAAAGCTGGCTCTTTGAGAAAAATCTATAAAATTCGCAAACCACTAGCCAGATTGATCAAGGAGAAAAAGAGAGAGACTAATTCATTGTTTTCTATTAATTTTTGAATTCATTTGCCACCACCTGGCTCCCAGCCCTGAGCCCACACTCAGAGGACTCCCATCAGTCTCTAAGGACCTCTTGTTGCCATTTTACTCGACCTCCCTGGGGTCCTGATAATCTTTATGGCAGATACAGTATTGTTATTGTTCCCGACACACAGGTGAGGAGACTGAGGCCCAAGTGGACCAGATCCTCCCTTTTTCTCCTCTTGGTTTGAAAGGTTGCTGTGAGGATCCTAGTAAAATACAACCCGTAAAGATTTAGCTCAGCTTCTATCTGTACCAGCGCCTCCACGATACAGCAAATAGACATCCAATCGTGTGTTTCACTCACGGAGACCACGCCCTTTTCCAACCAGCTGGCCACCCTCAGGCCCTGGCCACCAGAAAAGTCTCGAGTCACTCCTGTCCCTGCCTCGTCCCCTGCTCCTGGGAAAACAGCCATGTTTTGATTGTTCTGGGTCTGCAATGCAGCAGTTATGCTGGGGTCACTACCAGCAGTGACGACTCCTCTCTAGGACCCCTCAAACCCTGAGCCACCTTCAGCGAACTGGCAGCCCTGATACCGCTCCCGGTCACTCTCCTGCCATCACGAGTAAATGACTTCCGGATCCTGATGCCAAAGAACTGTAAAACTCCAGTCTGGAAGTCCTTCAGCTATGGAAAAGGGTGGGCTCCATTAAACTCCCCGCTCAACTGTCAGCCCTGCCTAAAAGATGGAGACCTCTGCCCAGGCTAATGATTTACTGCGAATTTAGTCTTTCTCTGGGGTGCACTTGGTAGTCAGTGGGGGAGGGTGATTGTGACATCCAGAAATGTTTTTTTTTCTTTTTTTAACTGTGGTAAAATATACATAATGTAACATTTACCATTTTAAGCATCTTTAGGCTTACGAGTCAGAGGCATTAAGGACATTCACAGCTGTGCTGAAGAGGAATTTTCCACTCAAATGGCTAACCTTGTAATCATCTCTGTTCTGCTTCTGTAGACGTGCTTGCTGAAGGGCAGGTGACCTCGAGATCAACTGAAGACTCACCCTCCCTTTGCTTGTTCCGTCAACAGATGTATCCCCTTTGCTTGTTCTGTCCAGATAACAGGTGTATTGAATCTCATGCTCTGTAACTGCCCGTTGCCCATAGTAACTCCCTCGCTCTGTAACTGCCCAAGGACAAATGAACCAATCAGCTCATGCCAACTGTGACTGCGCAGATAAGCCCTATAAAAGAAAGGCTACCCCTGAGCTCGGGGCCCAGATCTTCAGAGCGCTAGCTCTCCTGGGCCCGCCGGCGTAATAAACCTGAGTTCTCCAACTCTCCGAGTGCTGCTTGGTTTCTCGCTTGTCTGATTTTTCTGCAACAGTGCAACTATCAGCAGCATCCATCTCCAGAACTTTCCATCATCCCAAACAGAAACTCTGTAACTTTTAGACTATGACTTCCCTGCTCCTTGTCACTTTCTGCCTCTGGATTTGACTGCTCGAGCTATCTCATGTAAGTGGAATCATACAATATTTTTCCATTTGTATCTGGCTTATTTCACCATAAATCTTTACTTCTGCCCACACCTGCCACTGAACTTGGCCACCTTCCCTTCCCCATGACGCTGTCCTCTGCCGCTTCTTCTCTTGTCTACCTTGGTCTTTGGTTTGTCTCCAGCACCTAGCACGGGCCTAGAACATGGTGGGGAACAATTAATATTTTTTAAGGAATATCGCTGTTAATGAAACTACATTCCAGAGGGAGCAAAAAACATCCATCTTACTTTTAACCATTTAACAATCTGTGCTGTTCTTTTTTCCAATTACAAAGGAGCAAATACACAAAACCTCCAAAGACCACAAAGAAACAAAGAAAAACACTGTCATTTACCACCTAAAAATCCTGGGTTTAGTGCACATCCTCTCAATCTTTATTATCAAGCTCTGTGTC
Organism: Pteropus medius; assembly: GCF_902729225.1. Taxonomy (NCBI): domain Eukaryota; kingdom Metazoa; phylum Chordata; class Mammalia; order Chiroptera; family Pteropodidae; genus Pteropus; species Pteropus medius. The sequence goes on from NW_024351648.1 coordinate 3,403,381, forward strand.
AAGTATGACTATTGCAAATCAAGCCACCCCAGAACCTAGTGGTGTCAAACGGTCATTATTTTATTATCTCTCTGGCTTCGTGGGGCAGCTGGGCTCATCTGGGCGGTTCTCCTGCTGGTCTACCTTGGGGCTCCTGCCTGGCTGCTGTAAGATGGAGGCTGGGGACAGAGAGCAGAGGCTTGACTGGGTGTTAGGACAGAAGCATCTCTTTCTCATCACGTGAGGCATGTCCCCAGCTGGGGAGCCAGACAGACAAGCTCCTCGATCTCGGGTGTTCTCTACAGCCTTTGTCTTCCTCTCCCTGCATATTCTCTCTCTCTCTGTCTTTATCCCTATCTCTCTCTGTCTCTCGTTTCTCTATCTCTCTTACCTAAACCCATGGCTTTTGCCGCCCTACCATGCCAGTATGTCCCCAGTGTCTCTTTGGAGCTCGACACACAGAACCTAGGGACCAGCTCCCCTTGGGTACTTCAAACTTGGCAGGTCCCAAATCAACCCCACGATATCCCGCGCCCACCGGCCCCTCCTCCTCCATCCTCTGAGGATGCAGCTCTGCCTCATTAATTCCTTGTGCGCTTCCTCTGATGGTTCCCTATCGCCCTAAGAAAATAACCCAGCCTTAAGCTAAGCACTCGACCTGGCTTCTGCACACTTTCCTCACTTCTTTCTCCTTCCTTCTCCCATGTATGGTGCTCCCCGATGGTGGTGGCAGGTGACTTGTCAATATCCCTGGGGATGCTACGGGCAGTTATACACTCAAGTCGAAGTGCAGGGCGCTAACCATGAGGCTCTGGGAGCGACCTCCGCCCACCTCCCCCCACCCCTGCAGCTCCCTCTGCCTGGCAAGCCTTCTCCCAGTTCTTCACCGGGCTCACCCCCATGTGTCCCTTAAAACTCCCCACACTCCTCAATGAACCATGTCCTATACCATAGGCTGGGTCAAGTGTGCTCTGGGGGACCCACACCTGGTGGGAGCAAGTTCACAGGCCCTGGGGGGCAGGAACTCTGGTTTTCCTGCCGGACCCTCATCACCATGTGGGCAACTTGAGGTCTGGATCCACAGAGGCCCCTGGGAGTGAGATGGGCGACCCGTGTTGACTTTCCAGGGACTCCCCCTGACTCTCCATCAAGCCAGCTGAGTCACCCTGCTTCTTTCCACAGGCGCTCTCCAGGCTAGGCCTGGGGAGTGACATGCAGGCGGAGCTGTGAACCCTTCAGCTGCCCATGGATTGCAGGGAGGTGACACGGAGAGTCACACAATCTTGGAGGATCTTCGACCACAAGCAAATAATGGCTGGGGAGCTGGAGGGAGTGGGGCTGATGATGTGGGGGAGCCTCTGACTCTGTGAACCCCTGGACCCTGGTTCTAGGGTTGATGGCTAAAGTGCACCCCACCCTCACATCCCACCAGTACCGTCCTGGTCGACTGCATAAGGTACTGAGTCTGTTTCTAAAAATTTTAGCTAAAATACAGGGTATATCTTGGAAGAAGAGAGAGAAAGAAGGAACAAAATGGAAGCTTTATTTCCAGCGGGGACCCAAAGCTAGTTGCTATCTAACGGGTCCCAGCCATGCCCAAGTATGGTCCCCTGAGGTGGGATGGCAAGCACCTCTTGGACTCAGCCGGAGGGAGGATGGCCCACACTGGGGGGTGCCAGAGTGGCCCATCTGGAGATGGGGTGGCACCTTCATCATCACATCCAGCCGATTTTATCCCAGCAGAGTCACTCTCTAAAAAACTGGTACAAATATCCCAAAGAATGCAGACCAGCCCACGAGGTTAATACACCCCCAAAACGTCAAAACAACGCCCCAAACGTGTGGGCAAAACACTCAGCGGCTTTTTTCTTTTTCTTTTTCTTTTTTTTTTTTGCAAGAGGAAAAATAATCAGCTCAAATGACTTTTTAACAATATCAGATGACACTGTCACTTTCTGTATTCGAGTTTCATCCAGAAGATTCCATGGAAACGCCAAGCCTTTCCTGCGCAGGGCAGGACCCTTGGGGTGGTGGGGAGAGGGGAATATTCTATCCTCTTTAAGAATATTTTGAAATATAAAAGCCTTTAAAGGGAACGCCACCACGCGGGTTTCTGTGTCTGTTTTTCGTAGCTCAGAATAATCAGGGGGAAACGGCATATTGATTAGGGGGACGCGGCGGGTGTGAGGAGCGAAGGGCGGGAAAACGCAGCCGGGGGTCGAGGGGTTTTGCGGCCGTGCGCCGGGCCCCTCCGCGACACCTGGTGACAGGCCGGGCCGCGGTGTCCCTCGTCTCCCCGCCGCCGCCAGTTCACACGGCTTACCGAGCACGCGGGCGCGGACGCCGTCGTCCTGCAACAGAGCAGCGGGAACGGGATGGCCACGCCCACGCCGGAGCTTCCGGCCCCGGCGTGGGCGTGGTCACGGGATGGCCCGGAAGTGGTTGCGGCCCGGGTCAGCGGGAAGGCGGTCGGCCGGCGCGTGGCCCTGCAGGGCGCAGGTGTGTTCTGTCGCCTCCCGGAGCAGGTAGGGGAGGCGGAGGGCTGCACTGTCCTGCGATCGTCTTTCTGGGGTGTCCATTCTTTGATCCCCCCCCGCCCCCAAGAGGACACCTGTGCAGTCCTGCTGGGCACCTGGGCACAGGGTCTCCCCCTCCCACCCCCTAGAGTAGCCCTTGAAGACCTCTTGTTGTCGCCCACCGCCATCCCGGGTCTCGATTCCAAGGCCCCATCCCCATACAGGGCCTTCGGTGTATGAATAGAGAAAAGATGTGAAGGTGGATTTCGAGAGCCACCAACATTTTGTGCGTGCTTCATTTTCAGTTTGTTTTATTGTGACCACAGTTGTGATTGAACTATTCTGATTTAGCCCCAATTCGAGGCCAACTCGCCTTTGTCTCTCCTGTCTCTGACCCCCAGTAGATAGTTTCTCCTCCCGTGATGAATGAATGAACCAGTGACTCATTGCAACATGAATGAGAGGTGTTCGCAGGGTAAAGGTGTTTCCTTCTAGGGTTGAAAATCTGGTCCCTTCCCGGGCTTGGCCACTTGCTGGTCGTGAGACCATGAGGCCAAGAACCAGTCTGTCCCCAGCTCTCCATTCCCAGTAACATGTTCTTTCTGAAGCAGAAGGACACAAGCCTCGTCTCCCTGGGTGGCAGTCCTCCCCACTCATGCTTTGGGTACACTGCGCTGCCCCTTCTGCTTACATGTCCCTGAGCTTACAGGCTGGTGCCCAATGAGTAATGCGGTGTTTCCTGTGGTTTCAGATTCCTGCCACCTGTCTTTGCATCGTGGAAATGGGTGTGGCACTCATCCACGTTCCTCTATTGTCACCATGGCTCCCGGCCAGTCTACTGGGGAAAGCCTTGCAAGTCATCATCCAGGAGATGTGCTGGAGGAAGGTGAGAATGTCCGAGCTCAAAGCCCGGTTAGCAGAAAACTCAGCCTCGGTGATTCCAGTCAAAGAGAACCAATGGGGCGATGGCTCCTTTAGAGAAAATTAAATGTTTCAGCCCTGTGTAGAGAGGTCGGCTGTGCTTTGAGAGGCTTTTGAAAAAGCGCTCGTAAAATAGTTTACACAGAGGAAAAAAATTTCTACGTTGGCCCAATGAAATCACCAAGAGTTATTTTATTGTCAGAAGACAGGAGAATACTCTGAAAGGCAGACATTCCACAAGGGATTAACTAGCTTCAGTTATGGTTTTCGTGACAATAAAATGAAATCCTAGTAATGTATTTTTTTTCTCTTAAAAGACTATGCAGCAGGCCTGTGTGATCCTGTCGAGCGCTGGGACCTCGGGCCTGTTCTCATGTGGTGGGTTGATCCATGACCAGCTGACCACGGGGGACACACAGCTTGGTGTGTGTCCATTCCTGGCCTCCATAGGCAGCTTCTGAGCCACTGAGTCACTAGTATTTGGTTTTTCTTTCTCTTTTATTACTTTGTTTTTTTTAAGTTGTGGTAAAAAAAAAAAAAAGGTAACATGAAATTTACCATATTCATCATTTTTAAGTGCTCAGTGGCATTGTGTACTTCCACTTGTGCAAGCATCACCACCATCCATTTCTAGAACTTTCTCATCCCAAATTAAAACTCTATACCTTTTGAACAATACCTTCCCCTTCCCCACTCCTTAGCAACTGTTATTCTACCTTCCGTCTCTGAAGGCATCTACTCTAGGGACCTCATACGAGTGGAATCACAGTATTTGTCCTTTTGTGACTGGCTCATTTTACTCAGCATGATGTCCTCAAGGTTCATGTGTCATGCATCAGAATGCCTTTCCTTTTTGAGGCTGAATAATATTTCATTGTCTGTATAGACAACATTCTGCTTATCTGTTCATCTTTTAATGGATACTGGGTTGCTCCCACTTTTTGGTTATTGTAAATAATCCCGTGAACACTGGCGTGCAAATATCTGTTCGAGTCCCTGCTTTTAGTTCTTTTTGTGTATATATACCTAAAAGTGGAGTTGCCGGATCATAAGGTTGAATTTCTTGAGGACCTGCCATAAACCACAGCTTCCAGGGCTGAGCCTTGGGTCGGGCATGTCTGCTTGTTTGCTCATCTATAAAGCGCGGTAATAAAATCCTTCCTTTGCGGAGTGATCGCAGCGAGAGAATGGATGTGAACGTCGGTCGGTGATGAGAAAATACTATCAAACCATGCACCTTCCTGACGGTGGGCTCGGAAGGGAACCAAAAATTCGCCACCCTGTAGTTGTCTTTTAGGATGTTGACTTTAAGCTGTTTACTAAGAAACAAGGCTCAGAAAGAACCTTCAAGCACCCCCACCCACCCCTGCCTTCTTTTCCTGCCCTAGAGACCGGGACAGAGAAACCTGTTTTTTAACTAGGAAAGAACCTGGACTTTGCCAGCTTGAGTCTTCGCCTGAGCGTGGCTGAGGAAGACTCCCAGCCTGAGAGCTGGATACTCTGTGTCCCATTGCTTCCAAGTTCCTAGCAAGAATGTCCCTGCCACCTATGTTCTCTTCCTTGGCTACCTGCAACTAGCCCATTGTAACTTCTGAAATCTCATACCCCGCCCCCTCCCCCTTGTCTCCCTTGTTCAGAAATGTCATATACACCCAGTGTCGCTTCATTGTCTTTGGGATTTTCATGCTTATGTGAATCCCCCGTGCACATGAATTAACATTTTGATTTTTCTCCTGTTGATCTCTGTTAATTTGATTATCAGCCCAGCTCGAGGGACTTAGAAGGTATTAGGAAGAGTATTATTTTTTTTTAGCCCGCACGGCTCGTAGCTGGACCCTGCTGGATCTGTGGTCTTAAGAAGTGGCTCGGTGGGGAGAGGTGCTAACACTCCCGAAGATCCAGCACCTTCATCCTCAGAAGAAATCACTGCTCCTTCCGAGGACAAATGCAGGACACAACTTGCTAACCTGGAGGCGCAGCACTGAGCCACCCGGGAATAGGGACAGCCACGCTGGACTTGTGTCCACACCACCAGCAGCCCAGACAGCTGTCAGGGCCTTGGCGCCTTGGCAACGACCCTGCCTTTAAGCCATCGGTCATCCAGTGTCAGTCCCCTGAGGGCCAGGCACTCCGTGACAATGGGGAACAGACCCCCGAGGCTTCAGAGTCAGTCCCCTCTTCTAGAAAGGCCTTTTGCTTTAGGCTCAGACACTTATGAGACGCAACAGGTCGTAAGTAAGCTAGCCCTGGATTTACATCTGCCGCCTGCAGCTCGCTGGGAGCCTCTAGGACTTCTCCGTGATCAGAGTTCAGTGAACAGTCAGCTGTCCTCCCGATGCGTCCCAGCGTCTCTGATCTAATTCTAGAACATCCACGCTGGTCTCCTCCGGACATGTGTTCACATTTCCCGCCATGACCATTCCCCCGGCAAAGACGATGCCGCCGCCTAGATGGCAGAATCCCCCAAGGAGGCCGAGGGCGTCAGCCTGACACGAACTAACACGTTTGAGCACATGCTACTGCTACATGTGCTCGCCCGGTTCTCACTGCCCCTCCGACGAGGCACGCGGGCTGTGAGGTACCAGCCAGGACATGGAAATGCAGAGTTCACGTCCTTTGCCCAGAGTCACCCAGCTCACACCTGCCTGGGCCTGACTTTCGTCAGTGGAAGGCATAGGAAAAGTCTACCAGTCAGTCAAAACGGAAGTACAGATTTCTGTGTTTTAGGTATTCCGATTTTCTAGTAGCTGATTTAATGGAGTGAGAAAACAGAATCGTTTGTCTTCAGCAGTTTGCATGCTGAGAAGTTTCAGCTGTCAGAAATAAAGCGAAGCCTTCACACACAACACCTCCGAATGACATGTGTGAACACACATGCCACACGTAGCTCAGCTTCCCTGCCTCAGAGGCACGGTGATTCTTCCAGAAGGAAAGGCGGGAGAGGGACAAATTCAGAGACCAAAAATGCATACAGAATTCTTTTATTTAACTTAAACCATGTAGTACTTTAACTACTAGAAAAAAGCAGAGTAAGAGAAACTAAAGTTGCCTTAGCTTCAGCCATTCAAAATAGACAAAGTTCCTTTTTCATAATGTAAAGAATCCAGAGTATATCGCAATAATAGGAATAAATTCTTAACAACAGAATATACAAAAACATTTTGAAATTTTTTTTCGTCTACTGATTTTTTTTTATATAAACAGAGGAATTTTTTTAGGAATAATTTATGCACAGAAAGTCATTTTATGTAACAAATTGGCCATGTTATTACCTTTTTTTAAACTTTTTTTTAAAAAACTTTTTTTAAACAAGAAAACTCAGAAAATGCATTATTTGCGATGCATCCATTCCATCGCTCCTTCTGTTTATTTTTTTTTGTTATTTTGTTTTTTTTGTGTTTTTTTGTTTTTTTGTTTTTGTCCCAGAGGTAGACAAACTCTGGCAAACTTCTCACCTCAACCTCATTGGCTTAGAAAGCAGACAGGCGTTTTTGCCAAGCATCCGTTCCACCTGTGGATGTGTCTACGCAACACCAAACATCCGAATCCAAAGTTAAAAACGGAAAACCACCCGTTTCTGGACCTTTCTCCCGTGTGGCGCAAAACGCCCAGATATTTCCAATGCTGGGGGGTTTGTGGAGTTGTGTAGACATGGCCCAAAATCCATTGGGAGCTAGAGAAAACAGAGTCGAACAAACCAAAAAAATAAACTGTGTGTGTGTAGTTTTTGTTAAAAAGAACTTGTTTCGTATTGGAAAAACGTATCTTCGGTGTTCTGCCTTAAAAATGAATAAGGTCTCTCCGTCGTCATAACAGAGCATCAGTCATGACGTGAGGCGTGTAAGCAAACAGCCTGCGTGCACCAGACTTACCATCTTCCGTGTGATAATCTGTGTGCTGTGGTCGCTGTAACCACCACCGGCTGTGCGGTCGGTCCCAGCGTCCCTCGGCATTGCGTTTACGATGGTAAGAACCGAACCCATCAAACCAGATGCTGGAGAGTGCCCCAGGCACCGCTGGGCTGCCACGGCTCTGCCGTTTCCTTAGCCAATGAGTTTCTTTTCGTCTGTTAAAAGTAAAGTAAAAGCTACACTCCAGAGGAGAATGACCGGGAAAAGGCGATCCCTTTCCCAGCCAGACGGTTCTGGAAGACCAAGATACTGAAGATACAGAACTACTACTTCTTAAATCATCATTATTCCTTTGTTATAAACTAGGGCACAAAGCAAAGGGGCAAAGAGGGTGAAGCATGGCTTGGGTCGGGGGAAATATTCTTTTTTGGCATATTGTAAAGCTAGCTAGTAAACAAGTGTCCTAAAAAAAAATAATGGATCACAAACACACATTTGCACACAGAGAATAAAAGTGCCCTCAAATTATTTTCGGCGATTATAAACTACAAACGTTTTATAAAATTATTCTATGTCCTTACAAAAATGTGATGAAACATTTAATTAGTTCTTGTAAACCAGATCTTCGTCAACTGTCTACCCGTAAGCTACTGGACTTAAGAGCCCTATTGAAAACGCTAACGTGTGACTGATTAAAAAAAAAAAAAAAACAATGCTTACTGGAAAGGTGTGGACACACATAAATGTGAACATACAGATAAATGATCGTTATATTCTTGCATAAACAAAATAAAACAAAAACCCTAAAATCATGCCCCAGAACTGACCACCGACAGGTGCGATGCAGTTCGTGTTTTTACACAATTTGACTTAATTCCGCCACGACGGGTTCCAAAATAGGGTGCTAGGTTTATCTGTTGAAAGCAAACGCCCCACAGATGACTGTCGAGCCTCGATGTGTTCTGACACCTTCAGAAACCGTCAAGGTCAGAACGCGGCCCACAGTGCTTCCCAGCCCCGTACCCTTCTTCACGTCACGTCACGACCCGTCACAATGGCTTCCTCCCGCGCGGTCATTCCGCCATCAAGGAGTGTTCATCTGCTTTTTCTCTCAATGACCAACTAGTCATCTGAGCCAGAGGCTGAAAATGGAACCCTCTGGCCTGTCCAAGGTCTGTATCTTCAGCATCTCTGGCAACAGAGAGGTTCAATCTAAAAGACATCCTTTCGTGAAGTTCTCATTTGTACCACCAACTATGTCAGAGAAAGTTTGACTCTCGTCACTGGTTTTCAGCAAGTGGATCACTGGTCCATATCTCTCAATGCCGCTTAGCCCAGGAAATGAAAAGACAGCCGACAAACACAAAAGGAACGTCAACGAAAGAACAAACCCCAAACCTTAAACGCGTTAACGGGGACGGCTGGAATGGGCCAAGGCACAGCACGGAGCGTTACTGTCAACTGGAAGGTGTTTATGTTTTGGAAAGGAGTTGACCCAACAGTGACAGCCGAGGACCTTGGACCGAGCATCCTAGCCTTCTCACCCATCTGCGCTAGGGTGGCCTTGCCACAGCAGCGGCCCGTGTGACGTACAGCCACCTGCCAGCAGAGGTCGGCTGCTGAGAAAGAGGCTTCGGTGGAACAAACTGGGCTAGAATTTGGCGTCATGCTTGGCTTGGAAATCATTTATCCCAAGCAAAACGTCACTTCCAGCCAAGCACGTTGCCACTGGGTATTTCCACAATTAGCCACTTTTCCCACCATTGAAATGTTGTCCCGAGTCACAACAAACAGGCTGGAGGGAGAGGCCAGTGTTGGCCGTGAACCCAGCCTTTTATCTTCCAAGGAGGGCACGCGTCCCAACCGCGTGCCAAACATCACGACATCCCATATAGGAGACCTGGGTGGCCTGGGTCTCACCCAGCTTGAAGTTCAACGTCTCCAGAATACACCAGCTCCCGCTGCCTCGGAGAAGGGCTGTGTGTGTTCATGTTCTAATGCTCACATCGATGCCACGATGTGCCTCAGTGGTTCATGTCACTTCAAGCAGTGCGAGCTGCTGTCAGAGGAGGTTACATGGAAAATGCCACAACTCAGCTTGATTAAATAATTGGGAGCATACGAAAGAGGGGGGGAAAAATCAAGAAGAGGTGGGGAGATCAGCATAAAATCAGGCTAGAACCGTGGAAAGTTGATGCCTTGGTACAGTCACGGCGGGTGATGCTCTGGTCCAATAAACCGACTGCACCGTCACACAAGCAAACTTTCTTTAAGTGTTTCTGAAGCGTTTGTTACGATGGGCACTACACTGCTCGTGTTTGCTTTCTACCTAAAGAAAAACCACCTACGTGAAACGAAACAACAGAACGACACCAACAACTCGGACAGTGGAAACGGAACCCTTATGACCAGCTGAATGCTCTAGAAATCCAGTTGTGGAAACCGGGAGGGAAGAGCGAAAGAGAGAGAGGAGGCCACTGTCCCACGGGGTCCCCTCGAGTGTGCGAGAAGAAAACCCTGATCCAGCGGTGTTTCTCAATGACCTTAAGACGCCCGGGGAATCGGGCACAGAGAGTGGAGTTCTCGGGGCAGGTTGAGGGGTGAGTGCTGGAACGTTCTGAGGAGCCGTCCACACCTGGCAAAGTCCCACACGTTCCCAGGTCAAATCGCCAGTGCCTGTGAGAGCAGCTTCTGGAATCAGAGACCACGCCGTCCACCCCTGTGAGCAGCAGGACGGCGGGACAGAGGCACGGCCCTGGTGGGAGGGGTGGCACCCCAGGAGGAGGCTTGGCGCTGACCACTGCCCCTTCCAGCCCGGAGGTTTGGTACCTGTTTGTTTTCCCCTGGGGGAGGAGGAAGTGAGGGTGAGGTTGAGAGAACAGCCGGGGGGAGGGAGAAAGGGCTTTTCTCTGTGGTACATTCTGGAAGGATTGGCTGGGAGGGCAGAAGCCTCTGCATTTAGCAGCAGGAGGCCTGGAGGACCCAGCTCGCAGACCCAGCTCGCTGAGGCGGCCGCATTCTCGAGTGAAAGCATCACAGTGACAGCATGTCCCCGCCTGGCACAGGCCCGAGCGTGAGGCCGCAAGGGCAGTGCCCCAAGGCCACACGCCGCGCCTTTGCGGGTGGGGTCCCAGCAGAGACCTCCCGTCCCTCGCCGCCTCCTGCCCTCGAAACCTGGGGATCTGTCCTCATTCAATCTGCGCAAAGCAGCTGGTTTCAGAGACAACCTGCGGGGACAGCCAAGGGGCCTCCCGCCGAGTGCTCTGGCTCCCCTCGGCTCCCAGCGGAGAGCGGGGGTCCTGGGCCAGGAGGGGGAGAACCCCGAGCCTCACGACCTCTGAGGGAACGAGTTAGGAGAAGAACAGAGGCGACGTCACACGCGACATCGCAGAGAAAGGCGAGCCGTTCGGAAGGAGTGGACAGGTGAGAAAGCGTCGCTCTGACCCCGGGACAAGCCTGGCCTGTCCCCGCGTCACCTGGTGTGTGTGTGGCCTGTGGTGTGGATGAGGTTACCGGTTATCAACGGCATATTGTCAGATGCTGAGAAATGTGAGATGTATTCCTTTTTGTATATACACATATAAAAAATAAAGAGTGAGGTAGATAAATGCTTGAAAAAAAAAACTGTCCTGTCTTACACACAGACACACAGACACAGACCCTTTTCTCGGTATTTCAATTCGTCATGGGGCTTCTCTACAATGATCGAAATTGGAATCAGAGAATAAAACTCCTAGACATACTACCTTCTTAATTAACTCGTTTCTTTTTCTCATTTTTGTTTTGAAGGGAAAAACTATGGGACTGGAACGAGTGACAGGAATCTCCAGTCACGACCAGCGATCACGTACTGGAGCTTTGTTCTTACTCGTGATTTAAACATTTCCATCCCAGGAGCGACTCTGGTGCTATCATCACTCTGGTGACAAGCGCTAAAAACTAAACAAAACAAAAGCCCCGGGCCCCGGGGACTTGAATTTCTGGCCACAGAGGAGAGTGCCTGCACCAGGGCCCCGGTCTCTGGGAGTGGGCGCGGGGCTCCTGGGCCACGGCGGGGCCGGCAGACCCCGCGGTGGGCTCGCTGACATCCCAGGATGCCGGCCTGCGCCCCAACCCCTGCCTGCACCGAGGAGGCCCCTGGGGGGCTCGCGAGTTCTAAGGACAGGGGGGTCGGTCTGCAGGGTGGTGGCAGAAGGCCACAGAGGGGCCCGCTGGACCACACTCCACGACACTCTTGGCCTCAGCAGCTGTTTTCGTGGGATGGAGGGATTAGCCTTAAAAAACAAATAGTGATCCGAATGCCTAGTGTGTGCAGTTCGAACTGCTGTTGTACTGAAGGATTAAAAAGCAGATGCACGTGTGTCACAGCCGAAACGCAGGCAAGGGGGAGAGATGCTGAGAGACCGCGGGTGAGGCCTGTCCACAGCGGCGGGCGCGGGGGACAGCGGACCTCCCTTCCTGACTTGAGTTTGCATGTCGTCGCGTCGCACTGTGGCTGACTCAGACGCCGTGCCCACTGAGCCTCGGGGTAGAACGTCTAACAGGGCCAGGGGCCGGGGAGGGGAGGACGTATTTATAAAAAGGCATCCAACAGTTCATGGCAGAGTATGCTAGATAAGGATCAACGACTAGGGACAGAGAGGGAGAAAGTCACGCACGCTAGTACGAAGCAGAAGTTTCTTGGAGTGAGCAGAGGGAAGGGTAGACCTGAAGGCTTTCATAGAGTAAATCCACGAAGATAAAGAACAAAAAATAGTAGCTTTTTTTTCTGTAACAGACGTATAGATGAATATCTGAACCGTAAAAAAGTTATAAAAGTGACGTTAAAGACGATGTGTATGCAAATGTTTCATGGTCGAACATAGAACTGTAAGAGCCACGAAGAAGTCCTAGTGACAGAGAAAATGTCAGCAGAGCTCAGAATGCTTGAATCCGTTTACTGCTTTTCTTCTCACTGTCGTTGTGGTGTTTGAATTTCTTTCCTTGCAAACCTGCATAAACAGCTGGGCTGAGGCCCCGGGGGAGCGGGGAAGGACAGGAGACTGGCACGTGGATGACCTGTGCTCAAAGCCTGTCTGCCAGGCTCCGGACAGGGCCTGGGGGCCCGAAGGTGGGGGTGGGGGAGTGGGGCAGGGGAGCCAGCTCAGCTTCCCCCCATCTTCTCTGGACATCTCATTCCGTCCAGGCCCCCTGCCCCCCGCATACCCTAGTCGAAAGCAAACTGAGCTGTGTGAACGCGAGACTTGAAAAGAACACGAGGGGCTGAGCGGGTGCGGGATGGGGCGCATCGCCAGCGGGGGTCTCGCGGGAGCGACCCAGACCACGCTCGCCCCCCGCTGCCAGGAACAAGAAAACGGGCAGGGTCGCGAGGGAGAAAGCTCCGGGTTTGGGCGGAATTTGGCAGCGTGACAACGGTAGGCTGGGATGAATGATGGATGGCCCTTTTTAAGTTTCGTGTGTCCCTAAAAAAGTTAAAGACGGTTAAAAAATGCCATCTCTACGTGTGTTTTATAAAGACCTACGGTGACAGGCAGGCGCGTACGGGGGCCAGGGGGAGGGAGAACCATTTGCTCAGTCTGATTTGAAAAGGGCGTCTCGGCTGGGCTTGTGGCAAGTGTTTTTCCATTATGAAGCAGAGAGAGAGAGAGAGAGAGAAAGGGAGAGAGAGAGAGAGAGACAGAGACGGGAAGAGTGAGGAGACTCGATTCTCAGGTGTCCTGTTGCTTGCTATTCAGGATCGTCATGAAGTTTCTTAAAGGCCCACATCAGTTAAGGGTTCAGGTAGGAAAATAAAAAGCTGCTTGCATATTGAAAAAAGGAACATCCCAAGTATGTTTACTGCAGAGAAGCCGACTCCCCAGGCAGCGCGGCAGCTCTGAAGACCCACTGAGGTACACAGGAGGCTGCGACCGGACGAGAGCGCTCGCTGCCCACCCCCGCCGAGCGCGCGCACGTTACTGTTGCTGGGCCGCCAGGTCAGCAGGTGGACGACTGGGGCAGAGGCAGCGGCCTCTCGTTCTTGCGTCCCCCGTTCATGTGCGCGTAGGGCTGCCTGTCGTCGAAGCTGGCCCGGAGGACCAGCATGCCCGGGCCCGGGCCGTTCTCGGCCCTGTGTCCTGAGTGTCTGTCGGGCAGCGGCAGGGACAGCGACGAGGCCGACGGGTCCAGCGGGATGCTCTCCATGTTCTCCGGCTCCAGGTCCAGCTCCTCCATGTCGGGCGGCTTGTTCTCGTCGCTGTAGTAGAAGGACACCTCCTGGAAGCCGGGCTCCATCTCGTCCTTGATGCTGCCGATGATCTCCAGGAAAGACGGCCGCATCTTGGGGTTGTACTGCCAGCACATGCGCATCAGCTCGAACCTGCGGGGGAGAAGACACGCGCGATGGGCCGCGCCCAAGCCCCTTGCGCCCCCTCTCCCACCAGGCCCGGCGTTCCAGCTCCACGGCCCGAGTCGCCTCCGGCCTCTCCTGCCTGACGTCCCACCATCCAGGACCCTCCACGGTACGAAACCCGAACCCTCATTTCCTGAGCGGGACACACGTAGGCGCGCACAGAGTCCGTTATTACAGGTTATCACTTACAGTGACACGGCTAAGAAATTCAGAGAAATACAAAAAGCCAGCTTCCCATTCGAAACCTCTCTCGCAGCCAGTGATTAAACGCTCCTTCCAGAATCAGCATGCAGGAAACCTCTGGCTTCTCACGAAGAAGCGTGAGACGCGATCGCAGCTTTCCCGACTGATCTCTCTTTTAATCCCACCTATGCTATTGCTAAGCTCCCTCCCGGTGGCAGGCACCCTGCGGGACAAGCAGAGTGAGGCAGGGCGGCCGGCCGGCCAGCAGGAGCCCACGTCCCGCTTTAGCTGGGTACTCTAGTTCGGGGACTGAGGCTGCCAGCGGAGGGCCCCCCAATGGCAGAGCTCATGACCAGGCCATGCTGAGCCGAATAAGACCCCAACGGGCCAGTGAGGGACAGCCCAGTGTGTGGGCCACCGCACAGGCCGGGGACAGGCAGAGAGCACCACGGGAAGCCCGTGTTGCGCCTGGGTCTCACCAGCTGGGCCACGATGGCGCCTGGGCTGCAAACCTCCGTGACACTCTCAGAATGACATGCGCCCGCGGGGAGTGTTCTGGACAATGGGGCCGAGCCCCCCAGAGAACAGGAGGCCACACGTGGAAGGAGGAAGAACAGAGCTGGGGTGCAGCCAGCCCCCCTGGCCCGGGAAGGGGTTTGAGAAGGGTTCAGAAAGGCTGCAGGGGAAGGAGGGGCTGCTCGTCCACCCAGAATGCAGAGAGAGCCAGCCAAGGAAAGCTCCGGAGCAGAAAGGGGGGGGCCCCAGCAAAGGTCCGGGCTGGTCACAGAGCACGCAGGGGGCCATGGTTCCGAGGCGGGATCGGCCGGCAGCTTGAAGCCACTGCGTCCCTTCCGCTTCTGTTCTTACTGGAAAATTCTATTCTCTGTTTTGTTTTAAATCTTCTGGCTAAGGAGATGCTTTTCAGCCAAAACGGCCATATATAGGAAGCTCAACGTGCCCCACAGTGTCTTCCAAGGCATCTGTCAGGCCGACCGCCTGGCCGACGTCTGGCCCCAGGGAGCGCCCCTGTGCCGACCTGGCCGGCGACCTTGCAATGTAGGGAGAAAGGTGCCGGGTCGGGTGAGCTGGGGGCAGATGGGATGGGACCCCGAGTAGGGTGGGAGAGGGAGACAGGCTTCTGCCCGTTTTCCTAAGTCAGCCGTATTGGAACAGGCACGCGCCTTTGACTGGCCGCGCTCAGGCTACAAGTGCAAGTTTTAGAGTTGGAAAAGGGACCATTTGGCCTTCGAGCCCCAAAATATTTACCATCTGGCCCTTTAGGGAAAAAGCTTGCCACCCCGGCTCCAGCAGAAAAGAATGAGACAAAACACAAAGGATGACTAATGCCCGCCCTCCCCACGGAACGCGGCATCCCGGCCGCCACAGGGACCGCGGGGCAGGGCTGACGGGGGGCGACACCGGCACGCAGCGGGCTCAGGCAGGAAGTTTCGAGGCTGTGCGCTGCCTTACCCCTCGTGACTCCGACAAGGAGGTGTGCTAGAAAACGTCCCCATCTTGTAGATGAGGAAGCAGAAGTACGACAAGATGAAATCATTTGTCCAAGGTCCCCAGACTGGTGAGGGCGGAGCTGGGAAACTGTGGCTCCACTTTGAATAGCACGTGCCTCAGAAGAAGGACTTTCCCCTCAGACTAAACGAGGCACCCTCGTGCCACCAGGAGACCCTCCCCAGGCTGTGCAGCGACCGTCGCAGGTGCTGTGGGGAGTTGGCGGTGATGAGCTGGTAACACCTCCCTTCCTTCCCATGTCCCCCCATCGCCTCCCAAGAGAAAGGACCCCCTAAAAAATAGAAAGGGGCTGTAACTACATGAAATCTCTTGATGGCTGGCCTGTGGTGTCCTCTCGGGCTGGCTGACTCGTCCCTGAATGAAGCGTAGCCCGGCCAAGAACACGTGACGTGCCCTGGCCCTGTGCCTGGCTCTGTGCCCCTGTGGCCCGGGGCTGGGGAAGGTGCCACCAGCAGGGGAGTGCTGTGAGTGACGTCAGCGCCAGTGAAGCCACGTGACGCTGCGGTTAAACCATTCCAGAGTCACGGCCCTTCCCCGTGCTGTCCATAAAAGGAAGTCTTTTTACTCCGTGGGATTCGAGACCTTGTTTGCACCGTCTCCACAAGAAAACTTTCCAGTACATTCTGGAAGGATTTATGAGCTGATAAAACTCCTCTTTTAAAAAGCACATTTTTTTTTTTTTTACAACTCGTCGGCTCTGGTGAGTTGGAATAGGCCTTCAACGGGGCCATTGGGGGCAGCGTGTACCCTGCACCTGAGGTGGGGACAAGGCCAAACGGAGCTGTTGCCCCGTGTGAAACAGCTTCACAGGGACATGTGTGACCCAGGAGGCTGGGTGATGGGACTGTCACAAAAGAGAACTCTACTGCCCGCTCTACAGGCAGGTTGTGGCGACAAGCCAAGACGCGCCCAGCGACCCAGCATTCGAGCCCCAGCCCAGCCTCAGTCTAAGTGACAAACGACCATCACAGCAGAGGGACCGGAGTCCAGAGAGGACCTGAAGGGCTCGGTGAGCCCCTCCACCAGCTCCTCCCGGCAGCCCCCTGTAGCCAGACTGTCTCACGGACCACGTGTCAGCCAGCGGGGGCCGGTGGGACAGTGCAGCCCGCACCCCCCATCCCATCCCTGGACAGAGATCAAACACAGCCCGCAGGCACACTGGGCAGGCGCAGCCATCCCTGTCTGCTTGCACCCCACCCAGGCACTCGGGGCCCACAAAACCAGCAGTACAGGGCCCCTAGCAACGTGGGCTCTTCATCAGCAACAGGGCAAGCCGAGCTCGAAGCCTGCAAATGACAGGGTCTCCTGAGCCTGCTGCAGAGTCATCCAAAGACTCTGGGCTACAAAGGTCTGACTCGTTCCCGCATGCTGCATGCTGACGCCGTCCCTGGCTGGGGCTGACACGTGGAAGCTCCACCCGCAGGTGGTTACTGAGGAGATGGGCTTCACCTGCTCACAGGTGTCGCACACAGCCCGAGCGGCAGCGCCCACCAGGCGCCTCACGCCCGCGGTGCCCTATTGATGCCCACTCAGACGCCAGAACGCACAGCCGAAGTGGTCTCCGCCCCACGGAGGCCTGGCCGGGCTTCCAGGCAATTCCCAGGGACTCGGTGACTTTCCTGTCCTCAGGGAGAAGCCAGGGTCCATTCTCTGTCCTGGGAACAAAGGACCCCTTTTCCCGGTACGCTTCCTCCTCACCTGGGCTCGACGGTAAACTCACGAGTATCACAAAAACGCTCCCTGCGACACCGACCCGCCTCATTCCATTTTGTTCTTTTTTTAGAGGGGAGAAAAGTTTGCTAAGGGGTCCTGGATTGCAAAGCAGGGATGCCTCCTGGATTAAACGTTTAGGATCCGAGAGTGAGCGCTCCATGTAAATTTCCTTGTCCCTCCACACCGGGAACCGGAAACACACTGCCTTCCCCACGGTAGGCGGGCTCCTTCCCAGGCAGATTAAATTAATATCAAAAGTCCAGTCACCTGGAGTGGGGCAGCTTCAGGTACCCCATGAGTCTCTCAGAGACAAACTTTTCCCCAAGTCAAAGAAAAAGCTCAAAAACAACCTGTGTCTCCGGCCACCGCCCCAAACCACACAAACAAAACTCGCACCTGCTCTCCGGGACTGTTGGCAAGCTTGCTAAGACACCACCTGCTCTGGTATTCGTCCCCATTCTGTCCCCCCAACCCCCCCATACACGGCTATGCAAATTTATGCAAATTCAGCAGGCATTACTCCTCACACTTGCTCTGAAGGAGGAGTTTTCTCATTGATGGCTGACGATGCAATGACCACACAGTTCAAAGAGGAGAGCGGTCACCTCTCTCCTAAGGTAACCACGTGACCTCAGGTGTCAGGAGGTGGCGGACACCGTGCGGTGTGACTCCTGAGGTTAGCCAGCAGAGGCCACTGCGGGTTCTGCTCTGCTGTGGGGTCATGTACTATGGCCCTCTGGGCCGGATCTGGCCTGCTGTCTGATTCTGTAAAACTGACGAGCTAAGGATGGTTTTTATGTTTGTAAAGAGTTGAACAAAAAAGAAGAAGAATATTTTGTGACATGAAAATTATGTGAAAAGCAAATTGCTGTGTCCAAAAATACAGTTTTATTGGCACACAGCCACGGTCACCCACGTGATGTCCCAGGCTGCTTAAACGGAGCACAGTAGCCACATTCGCCATCCTACGGGCCCAAGAGCTGAAAATATTTACTATCTGTCCTTGCGGAGGAAAAGTTTGCTGGGCCTGCCCTGGGGGAAGCCAGCTGGTGGCATGAAGTCACGTGAGCGGTGTCACAGTAGAACTCGGCCTCTCGTGGTACCCACCCTCCTTCCCAGTTCCCCATCAAGCCTTCAGGTGACCGGCGAGGGCCCGAGCCAGAGCCATCGGCTAAGCTGCTCCCAGTTCCCGACCCTCAGAGACTCTGTGATCGTGAGTGCTTTTTACCGTTTTAAACTAGCCGGTTTAAGGTCACGTTATACTGCGAAAAAAAAAAAAAATCAAATACTAGTGGGAAGAAGGTGAGAAAATGCACGAAAAAATGCCTTTTGGGTCTCTTCCACCTTTGGGTCATAAAGTCTAAAAAAGCTGTACTGAGAAGTTTCTTTTCTTAACTTTTTAAAAAATATATTTAGTTCTAAAATAACCTATTTTTGAATTATAGTTGATATACAGTGTTATATTCGTTTGAGGTATACAGTGACGATTAGACGTGTGTGTACCTTATAAAGTGATCGCCCTGGGAAGTCTGGGGAGATCATCCTGGGTGGATGTGACTTAATCAGGCAAAAAAAAAATGGCAAAAGCAGCAGAGAGATTCTCCTGCTGGCCTTGGAGAAGTGAGCTGCTCTGCTGTGACAAGGCCCGTGTGTGTGGGGGGAGGAGGGAGCAGGGATGGGCGAGGGCTGGGAGCGGCCTCGGCCTCCAGCAGCAAGGACAGAGGACCTCAGTCTGACAGCCACAGGCTGAGTCCTGCCAACAACCTGGAGCAGCCCGGGGGGAGGGAGGTCCCCAGTCTGAGACGGTCGCAGGCTTGGCCAACATCTTGATTTGGGCCTCATAAGACTGAGTTGAGGAGCCGGCACACCTGTCTGGATTCCTGACCCAGGATGCTGTGGGAGACCAAACGGGCTGTTGGGACTAAAATCTGTGGCACCCACGTGTCGCAGTCTGACTCGCATCTGTACATCGTCCTGCCACTGAGGCTGGCACACGGTGGGTGGCAGGTGTGGGAGTCCCCACACACCCACACAGACAAGGGTCTTTTCCCACGTGAAGCCGAACCTGTCCTGAAAAAGCACTTCTAGAAAACTCCTGAATTGGTCTTCGGGGACTAGTGGTAGTCGATCTATCTACTGGGATCAGTTCAGGAATTTTCTAGAAGTCACTCTCGGATCCTAAACGTTTAATCCTGGGATCTAGTAGATAGATCGACTACCACTAGTCCCTGAGCCCCGCCTACGTGCATGTTGAAAACCAGCCCAGCACGCCTCACCTGTACCTGGCGACCCAAGCACAGAACACCTTCACGCCTCCCTCTCCTGCCTTCAGCTGCTCCGCTGCCACCAACACAGGGGCTTCTAAGAGGGGAGTCCCACGAGGGACCACAGACACGGCCCCGTCGCCCGACAAGGCCCAGGAACTAAGAGGTGCGTGGTTTTCTTCGAACAGGCGACGTGTTCAAATCTGCCAGCACCCAGAGCTGTGTGCCCCCAGGGGTGTGCCTGCCGGGGGCCGAGCGGAATGAACCGTGCCCCAGGTCCACACAGGTCCCCGGATGAAACTCCAGAGAGCAAGTGACTCACGTGGCTTACACCTCGGCAAACTCTGTTTCAGTCACATGCTGCACAGAGACGTTAGCCTGAGAAACCACAGCACACACGGCTAATCAGGACCAAAGAAATAAGGAAGACGGGGCGGAGGGAAGGTGACCGCGCGAAGGGACAGGCTCCTTCTGTCAGGGGAGCCTTCTCCTAAACCACCCCGACCACGGCAGTGCCCGCCGGGCCAGAGAGCCTGGCCCTCGGAACCGCCGTCCCTCGCGGCCCAGGAGGTACGTACATTATGTCGGGGCAGTTGTCCGGCTTGTCCAGCAGGCCGCCCTCCATGACGAAGCGCAGCACCTGCTCGTTGGAGAAGCCCTGGTACGGCTGCTCGGCCAGCGTGGCGATCTCCCAGAGGACGACGCCGAAGGACCTGCGACGAGACGAGACACGTGAGGCCTCGGGCGGGCCGTGTGGCACCTGCCGTCCCCGCCTCGCCAGCACGTCGTCTACCCTGGGCCTGAGCCACCGCCCTCGCGGTGGTGACTGAGCACGCACCGGACAGCACGCCGGGCCCCAGGGGGAGTGCGGGGCATTCGTCCGCATTTGCTGCTAAGGTGTCCTGTAGCGTGAATGCAGCCCTGGTGGCAGAGCCGAGGATGCTGAAGGGGACAGAGTTTCCGGGACCCCTGAACAGGCAGGAGGCACAGGACCTCGCACTTGAACCCCGGCCCCGCCATCTGCCCGGTGTCTGGCAGGCCAGTGTCTCCTCAACGTGCTTTAGCCCAAGAATAATCAAATGCCGATTCCCAGGTCCCGCCGGCCGGTGATTTAGTGGCCTCACAAGGACCTGGGACAATTACAGTTCGACACACTCCCCAGTTTGGGCAGCCTCTACCCAGCGGCTCTCAACACTGGCCGCAGAATCGTCACTGAGCACATTTTTGAAACACTGATGCCTGGGCCCCGACCGACCGCAGTTCTGATGCCACTGGTCTGGGCCTGGGCCTCGGAGGGCTGAAAAGCTCATCGGCCCTCACAGGTCCAGCAGGACCAAGAGAGGACAGGCCTGCCTGCCCCAC
This sequence comes from Pteropus medius, assembly GCF_902729225.1. Lineage (NCBI taxonomy): Eukaryota > Metazoa > Chordata > Mammalia > Chiroptera > Pteropodidae > Pteropus > Pteropus medius. The sequence continues at coordinate 3,424,088 of NW_024351648.1, forward strand.
AGGGCCTGGGGAGCTGCTGTCCCAGGTGGGGACCGAGCAGGGTGACATTGGCTGGGACAGGGGCTCCAGGCGAGGAAGAATCCTTAGCACAGAGCCGAGCTGAGGGAAGCGGGTGGTGAGGGGCAATGTCAGCGGGAAGAGCCGTGAGCCACTGCGCCCTGCGTGCAGCTCGGCCGCCTGGCTTAGAAGATCCAGCTTCTGGAAAACCGGTTCAACGCGATAACACACGTACACAGAAATTTCAGACAGATATCACTAAAAAAAAGAGAGGCCGTCACATGCAAAACACAGGTGCCTTCCCAGCACACGTCACCAGCCTCTACAAATTCTCTGCGGTCCACCTGCCTTCCCATCCTACTCATTTCAGCAGAAGAGCGTGGGCCACTCAGCCGCAGGCCGCCCGAGGGGCTTCTGATGGACCCTCGCGGGCCGAGCTCCGCGCAAGACCCTGGGGCGGGACCCGTCCCTCCGAGAGCTGTTGGGACCCTGGCCCGGAGTCGTAGCAGGACGTTTCAGCTGCTGCTTCGGCTCCTTTCCAAATACCACGCTGTGTGTGCCCATCGACACTAAGAGCAGAAGTTACACATAATAGAACCTTAGCCACCGGAGGACTGGCCCGCCCACGGCCCTTTTAACTTCCGGTGACCGAGCTTAAGCGAGTCTTCAGATCACACAGGAGACCTAGAAAAGCCAAGACCAGAGGCCAAAACGCCACATTCACGGGCCTGGGCCGAGGGCAGCGGGACTTCTGGGTGGTGGCATCGGCCTGGTCACGCAGGTGGCGTGCCGTGGAGATCGCGCCTCCAACCTTCACGTCTGCAAAGAGGCAGCGCACCAGAAGTGACGAGCTCGCTACCTTCCTGCCTGCGGGCCTGGCCCGAGGTCACCTGCGAGGGCCGTCCCTCCCGCGTCCGCTCCTGCTCCCGCTCCACGCGCCCTTCCCCGGCCGCGGCGGCCGCTTTCCCGCAGCCCGTTCTCACCCGCGGGCTCCCACGCCGACTCTCCCAGCCCCGACGGCTCCGTTTCAAGCTTCCGCTCACTTGTCTGTCCGCAAACTTAACGGGTCTCCGACTCAGCCGCGCCTCACGACCCCGCTCATCGGCTGGCCTCACTGCACTGGACGCCCCGTGCGACCTGCACGGTCAACCCCAAGTCGCCCTTCCCTCGGCCTCCCGGAGCCCCCGCCGCTTGCCAGCGCAGGCTCACGTTTGTCCACAGGTCTGGTCAGAGCAGATGGTCCTGCTCTCTGGCCTACACCTCACCTTCTCCTTACTCAAGGGTGCCTTACACTCCAGCTGACGTGAACAGCTTAACACACAGCTCTAGGTCATTCCCCTGCTCGGAAGCCTTAAAAGCCTTCGCGGAACCTGCAGAATTAGTCCCACCCCCCAACGCACATCCGAGGCCTGACTCGGTCTCTCTACAGCCCGGCGCCCTCGAGGGAGCCCACTGTCCTCGCCACGCGCCTGGCGCTGCCACCGTCATGGCTCCTGAGCGTCCCCACTGCCAGGAACGGCTTCCTCGCTGCTCCGTAGGGGACAGTCCTACTTCAGGGCGCCCCACGACGCCACCTCCTCCGGGAAGGCTGCCGTGATTGCAATCTGTCAGGGTCACCTCCTCTTCTCCACAAGACTCCGTCCCTCAAGGACAGGCACTGTGTCACCCGTCGCTGGGTTCTTGCAGGCACTGAGCGCTGTGCCTGGGGCCCGCCAGGCCCTCACGATCACATGCACCGAATATGACACTCGAGTGGCTCCAGGTCTGCGGGCGGGGCGCCAGGCCTGCTCCACCCCCCCGCCCATCACCTCTACAGCTGAACGTGGCGTGAGCGCTCCGATGTGACAGTGAGGGCACAGATAACCGTCCTGGACAGGCTGATTGCAAAACAGATCTCGCACTTGAGCTCAAAAAGCAATCGCTCTGCCGGGTCATATTCGGATGTGATTTCCAATTTGCACCTGTCTTCAAAATAACACAGAAAGCCCTTGAACTGTGAAAGGTTCACAAGGTTAAAAAAAAAAAATGATGCCGGTTACTATTTAAATAGCTCCTCTGTGCAGTCATCTGGGACCCGAAGTAAACAAGCACCGTTTCTGTAACACGTCAGCGGTGGGATCTCCCACGAAGACAGCCCAGAAACTAGCTGATGTTCTAGAAGGAATGTGCGCCAGGCTTAGCATGCCAAGAGCGTCGGCTGGATTTCAGAATCCGACTGCCTCTCCGCAACGTCGCTGCGGATTTGCAGTAAACGCTACTGTCACAAGACCTCTGCTCTCCGCAGCTGGTGCGACTTCCATCCCAAGATCCGACTATTATTAAGGGAGACATTTTGCTTTTCAGACATCCCTGGGTTAACAACGATGGATGCCTTTTGAAAGGCGACAGACGGCAATGGCACCAACGGGAAAACACATCGAGATTCCTAAGCTTCGGGTCTAAATAAAGCCATGTCTCCTACGATCTGAAGGTTTAAGTAGGTGAGGCACCCACACACACACACACACACACACAGCGAAAGATAAAACCAGAGAAGGCAGGCACGGGGAGAAGCAGAGAGGTGACGTTTGCTGGCATGTCCCAGCTCCTGTGCTGTCTCAAGGCTCCCAGTCACCTAGCGAGCAGCTAAGGATTGAAAGACCCGTGGGTCCTGCAAATTCTTTAGCTCCCACAAATGGCCTCTGTCCTCAGCCAACCCACAGACAACAAACAGCAAAACTTCAGTGATGGAGGAGGGTGGCCCATGTGACACTTCAAAGCTGGACCCGGGGTAACAAGGAACAGAAAACAAGAGAAAAATAAAGCCCTCGAGACTGAGCCGGCGGGACTTGTGGCAGCTGGAGAGTCCAGGGCTCACAGTCCAGGAAAAGCCTCTCATACCAGACGTCAGAATGAGTGGTGAAGACGCCGTCCTTCAGGGACTCGGGGGACATCCAGCGCACGGGCAGCAGGCCTTTCCCTCCCTTCCGGTAATAGTCTGTCTCGTAGATGTCTCTGGTCATACCGAAATCTGTGTGGCAGAGAGGAGGCACAAGAGTTAACGCTGTTCGAATGGCTCCTGGGAAAAAGCAGAGACGCACCATCACTGCAGCCCAGGAAGGCCCTGGACCCACGTCCAAGGGCAAACCAGACTCAAAGGGGCCGGGCAGAGGCGTCTGTAATTTCATAAGGCCGGAAGAGTAAGGGATGAGGGATGAATCACATGACGAGCCAATAAAGACCAAGAGATCTCCGCTTTGCAAGACGCATATCATTTGATATTTTTAAAAAGTGAATTCTCGTATTGTGTTTAAAATAAGAGGCAGTTTAAAAATTAACAAGTTCCAGTCTACGGCCATGCCACCCTGAACAAGCCCGATCCCATCTGATCTCGGAAGCTAAGCAGGGTCGGGCCTGGTTAGTACTTGGATGGGAGACCATCTAGGAAGACCAGGTGCTGTAGGCGTAAAAAATAAAAAATAAAATTAAAAATAAAAATTAACAGGTTCCAGAGTCTATCGAGAAAAGATGCACTGTATAGACCAAAGGTCTTTCATTCGTGGTTTTAACCCTGATAAAATAAACAGGCATGTGATGACGCCTATTTACTCGATGGCATCGCCCATTGCCCCCAGAAAGGCAGTGGTTTCACTGTCTAAGAAGAAGGAAAATACTGAGCACCAATTCACGATTTAAAAAAAAAACAGTGCACAGCCAGATGCCCAAGAGATGCTCTTTACTAGGCCCCGGAAGCTATTACTCAATAATGTTTTTCAACATACTACTCCCACTCATTTTTGAAAAAGTCTTCCATTTTCCGTGTCTCTAGAAGATGTCACCTAATTATGTTTGACGGCAGGCTTGCTGTATAATCCTAAATCATTGCTTCTTTGTCAGAATTTGATTTCTCACTCCATCAGGCAAACTTTTCCCGCAAGGACTCTATTCCCAGGAGAAAGGTCTGCTCTCCTTCTTGAAATATCCATTCACGTCTCTCACTCCGCCACAGAGAGGTTAGGCTACAAAGCCAAACAGAGCACTGAGTCCCTTGGACCTTAACCAACATCGTTTACTTGTACTATGCTAAGGGCCACTGAATTGCTTCTGGCACAATTACTTGTCAGATTTGTAATCCCAGACACTGGGCCTTGGGAAAACAGTTTTGAGCCCTAGTAAAGAATAAAAATGAAGTGTTAGAGCTTTATCTCAGAATTAATCCAGCGGTGAGCACATTAGAGGATCTGCCTTTACTTGCACAGAAATGGGAAAAAAAAATAAATAATAATAATAATAATAATAAAGAAGAAGGCCCAGAACAAGAACACAAATTATTTCTTCGAACACAAAAGAAAAATTTCACGTTTTACGAAGAAAAAACACAAACGCAAAGAAAATCTCACTGTAAATACGCCACACGGCTAAACAGCAACTACGGTCCTTGGAGAGTTGAATTTCAAAGGGCAAGTGACAGCGGCTCTCCTACTGGGATTGGAAGCGGGGACGAAAGCAGCAGGAACTGAGCTGCGACCCTGTGCCACGAAGCGGGCAGGCGGGCAGGAGGGAGGGATGCTGGTGAGCAGAGCGGCCTGTCTGCCTGCGCTGACCCTGCCCGCCCCCTCACGGGGCTGTTTTGGCGTCACCCCGCTGCAGAGGGTGAAGAAACCGAGGCTCACAGAACTTGAGGCACTTGCCCCAAGTCTCAGTCGTTAGTGGCAGCACCGTGGTTGAAGCTCGCCTGCCCGGCTCCTTGGGGAAGGGGGGCTGGTTGGCATCTCCGTAGGAGCAATCTGAGCCCCACGGAGAAGTGGGGGGAAGGCACGGGAAGTGCATGGGTGGGTGCGCAAAGGAAGCCCGGGCAGGGGTCGGAGGGGTGCTTCCCTGGGGACTTCGGAGCAGGACAGCCTCTCAGGGTTCAAGGAACACCAAATATGGGGACGCCTCCAAGTGCCAAAACCCAGGGACACGCTGGTGGCTCCTGAACGACTAACTGATGACCCGGGCATGTTTGCTCTCCGATGTGGCCCTGCGTAGCACCCCTAGCTCCCACATGTGACCAGACGCTAACCCCTTATTTGGAGACCATTCTAGAAGGAACTGAAGGGCCAAAACATTTCATTCGAAATCATTGCCTCAGAAAAAAAATATATATTTGACTGGCATTTCCAGAACAGGCAGTTTAAGAGCTAGACACAGAGGCTCATTTTACATCGTTTTGGGGTGTTACGTCTCCCTTGTAGTTTCTCCAGATAAATACTCAGTATTTTTCTGAACTGTCAGCATCTCACTGTGAGAGGATAAGGTTTCTGGTGAGAGCAGATGGCTTCCTCAGCGGCCCGAGGTGGTGTGAGTTTTTCTCAGGCAGAGGAAAAGACCAAACCTAACGGCTGAAATGAATTCCTCACCGGCGACCTAGAACACCGTGCGTGGCGGCGACAGGGGGTCTCCCCAGCAGGCCGGGCAGCTAAGTAAGTGCCACGACAGAGGGGTCAGGCGCCCAGAGGTGGGCCGGCCCGGGCGTGAACCCCGGTTAGCAGCGGTCTTGCCCCACCCGAGGGACTGCCACCTCCCAGCCACCGCTCCTGCTCTGTGCAGGGGCTTCACTGTTAGGGGACGTCACCTCTTAGAAAACTCCATGGACCCCCGGAGGGGGACAGCGCTCCTTGTATGCTAGGAAAATTGGAGGAAATACTGGGAGTTTGAATGGCGACTTTTATTCCCAAGTCGAAATCATCGGAGGACACCGTCTCGATTGTTTCTGTAACCAATACTTAGCACTGTTCTGCCAGGAGACAAGGTACCCTGGCCTCGGCACATTCTGGCCCACTCCCTGACCCGCCGTAGCCACGGGCCATCAGGATTAGGGCCAGCCCAGCCAGGTCTGCGACTGTCCACCAACTGAGCAGTGACAGTCCCCCAAGGGCAGGACTTCACACTCACAGGCAGCCCAGAGCCAACTCAGTCCCTAAAACGTGTGAGTCACAGTTTCGCTCACTCCCGAGAAGCTGGGGACACACCTCCGATTTTGACGGTGAAATCCTCGGCCACCATGCAGTTGCGGGCGGCCAGATCTCTGTGCACGAACTTGTTGGCGTTCAGGTACGCCATGCCGTCCGCGATCTCTCCCGCCATCTGGATCATCTTGCTCAGGCTTGGAGGCACGAGGACCAGATTATTCTGTTGGAGGTTAAAAAATAAAAACATCGCTTGAGAAATCGCGCGTTTTTTCAAGGTCTGCACATCCATCTTTGCTCCGCAAATCTGAGCCCCACAGGTCACGCTGCTAAGGAACCAGGCCTTGCTCAGAAGGAAAGGGTTATTATGGAGACCGTGGCATCTGGTTCATGGTCAAGTCACGCACCTGCCAGCTGACCACATCACACGGAGCTGCAGAGAGAAACACCAAGTAACGCAACTAGGGACCGGCCTTTTCCATTTGGGGTAGAGCGAAAATTACTTAAAGCACAACACGTTGTTTTTAATATTCAGGATTCTTGCTTACTCAAATTCCTATCTGTTTATCTGTTTCTTTTATTTCTATAATAAAAGTACGAGTCACAGAGGGCGAGACCGCCACAAAGACTGTGTGGAAATGAGCAAATGCGTCTCTCAAATCGACGCTGTGTGTTTTCTTTCCCACGTAAGCATCGTTATAAATTTAATGTTTTCCTTTTTCTTCAATTTTCTTCTGAAATACAAAAACATCAAGATTAATTTTTTTCGCCATACGACGTGGCATTCCTTGGATTGTTATTTTGTGTGGGCAAAGAGGAAAATGAGCATTTGACGACTTCACTCCGACTGAAGTTTTTTCTGGAGCGGGACCAAGCAAAACAGTGACAAGTGACATGGGCAAACATTCCCTCTTTGCAGAGGAGGCCAAGGTACCGGCTTTGGAACTGAAGAGAAATACCCCTAAATCAGAATGAATCCATTTAGAAAAATGTTTTACATAAAACGTAGGCCCAAGTCTCTCCGTCCTAAAAAAAAGTGCAGAAACCGATCAACACCCCACAGTTCAGATGCTAACCACCCCTTGCTCATACGAGCACAAGAGATGTCACCTCAGTTTTCCTGGCCACAGGGTGTCTCTTAGAACACTGAAAAGCCCTTACTCTGACAGGTCCCGTGTGTCACCTCTCCAGCTCCAACCCTGCGGGCCTCAGACAGGGCGTGTCTGGGCTTTGGGATCAGACCAGACCGTCTGGGCTCTTCCACGCAGCGACCAATACGGGGTCACTGCTGGGAGGATGAGCTGGGACCAGTCACGGACAGTGCCCGCTGGCTTCATCTGAGGTGCTAGCTTCTGCTGAAAGCTGGCCTCGAGAAGTGGTCTAATTCTGCAGCCCACACTGCATGCACATTTGAATTCTGAAGAGACTATCAAGACTGCATCTGGTAATTTAAAAAACCGGTCGCTGAGCTGTCTGGGGAAGTGACATGACATCCCCAAGCATAAGCCAAAACTATTGCTTTCCTTTACACAGGAGCCTCGTTGAGACGAGTTTTGTTACCTCGGGATGCGACAGTCCCTTTTGACCTTCTCGGGGTTTTAGATATGCTCGGTCCACTAGGACATCTGCAGGTGACACGTGAAGTTTTTGCTCATCCTATTCAAGTCGGGAAGTACTACGTATAGGTATTCACTAGAAGTGGTCACTCATAATCAATGTGAAACACTGGATCGATAAGAGAAAGCTGATTTTAAGTATTGAAAGAGAGGGCTGGCATTTGGTCTGTGATTTGCTTAGAGCTGCTTATGACACGTATCCGCGAGCACCCACACTTAGCCAGGTAAATGAGCAAATCCTAACCTGGGAGGGGAAGATGCCAGGTAGAACATAACGAAACTGTCGGGCGAGCATATGTATTTTTACACCTGACGTGAGTTAGGGCAAGTTGGGAATCTCACAAATCTGCAAGTGAATTTTCAGTCTTTAAAGGAATTCAGCCATCGTCTTGTCTGACCCTCTGTGACCAGAGGAGGCCACACACGAACAGGTACACAGAACCGAAGTTAAGAAACTACAACTGGGAAGATGATTACGTTTCAAACTAAAAGAAGAAAACAGAAGATCGAGCTCAGAGAAAAGCTACGGAAATCCAAATGCGGCTGAGAAGGGTTCTTGGGAACACGGGCAGCCACGAGGGACTTCCTCGACACAGAGCCAGGTCAGGGTCAGGGACGCCACCAGACCCACCGAGGCAGCCAAACAAAAGGCAGATGTGCTGGTGTTACTTCTAAGCATTTCTCTACCGGTTTATTCTTAGAAGCACTTGCTTAAGAAGTAAAGTCGTGCCTCTAATGTGTTAAAACGTCGGCTTGTGGGTTCATGCTACAGAAGCGGGGACACCTGGGTGACGGAAGGAAAACCACACAGGACTTTAGCAGATGTAGAATCTGAAGCTCAAAACGCAGAGGGGTATTTTTTTTACTAGACTAAGCAGAGATCGTGCGGCTGAGGCGACCATCAGGCAGAGGCAGAAGCCGGACATTGACTCAGGATGGAGCGTGGAGCTTGCAGGCCGAGACCGAGGTGTTCGGCTTCTGCATCTCGAAGGCGCAGACTGCGGCTCATAGCACGGGGACAGAGGCATGTGCGCGGGGAGGGGGCTCGTGATGGCGCGGATGCCTCGTGGGCAGGGCTGGGTGGCACCACCTCCCGTCCCCCAGCACAAGGACCAGGTCACCCTAACACCGGGCTTTGACGAGCAGGTGGTGAAAGGCTGCCTCTGCCACAACCACAGCCCTGAGCCCCGGGCTGTGTCTGGGGTGCAAAGCTGAGCAGAACGGGGTGAGCGGGAACGCACTCAGAGACCCCAACGAGGGAAAGGCCGCGTGAGCGAGGAGGGGAGCAGTCAGCAGAGGACATGGTCGCCCCTGGCCGGGGGCGCTCCGACGGCCGGGACAGGCTGCTGGAGGCCCCGGCGCTGAGGTGGCTCTGTCGGTGGCAGTTCGGGAGAGGGGGCGGAGGCGGAGGTGACGGCGGTGGGGGGAGGGAGTACACGCAGGTGCGTGAGGAAAGGGGTGACCTGAGGCTCGCACGTGCCCCTCGCCGAAGTGCAAGGCCTCTGTCCGGCCCGCGAAGGAGCCGCGGGCAAGCACGCAGCAAGAGACGCGCGTCATCCGGCGGAAGGTTCTCAGGGGACCAGGACACATAACGCACCTCGATCTCCGGCCTCATGGACCTGAGGTAACTCTTGAGATCGCCTCGTGTCATCAGTTCCATGATGACCAGCGTTGGCTGGCCCTGGGACACCACGCCCAGCAGCCGCACCTGGGAGGAATGGCAGACAGGAGGACTCAGAAGGTGAGAGCTGCCCGCGACGGCCGCCGCGCCCTCCCCGCAGCCCAACAGTGTGTGCGGGGCCGGGACCTGCGGGCCAGCGACACAGCCCCGGTGGCTGGGCCGCTAAGACCCACCGAGGCAGCCGGGGTCTGCAGCGCACCTGAACCCTCGTGCGCACAGGTGCTGCAGGCGACAGTGAGGTTGATGGGGGCTGCACAGAAGACGGTGGGTGGGGGAGGGTCACCCACCCACGAGTGTGGCCCCCCCCACTGGGGCCCCCTGGGAAACGCCCCCCCACCCCCCCGTGGGGTGCTGCCTCCTCGAGGGGGCGTTCTCACCACGTGGTGACAGTTGAACTCCTTCATCACCGAAGCCTCGTTGAGAAATTCAATCCTCTCGCGCATGCTCGCGGCCTCGTTCACGGTTTTAATGGCCACCCTGGTTTCGGGCTCGTCCTTGACCACGCCCTTGGCCACGCCCTCATACACCATCCCGAAGGAGCCCTGGCCCAGCTCCCGGCTCATGGTGATCTTGTCGCGGGCCACCTCCCACTCGTCAGGCACGTACACTAGAGAAGAAGACACCAGGGCTGAGACGCTGTGGCCGCGAGCGCCTGGGCACAGCGCGATTCCGGGGGGACCTCTGCGCGATTCCGGGGGGACCTCTGCGCCAAAGAACGCGGATGCCGCTTCCTAAGGCCCGCCTCGGGGCGCGGCGCGGCACAATGACTTGGCTCGTTCTGAAATCTCTCACGTGCTGTCAGGCAACTGTATGGCCATATAGTGGTTATTTCAAATCTTCCAGGATTCCTAGAAAATCTGAGGGTCCTGACAGCATAGAGTGACAACCAGGAAGCAATTCAAATAGAAAATTCACACTGGATTTCACCACCTTAGTGCAAAGATAATGTAAATATTTCGATAACTTTTATACGGATTACATAGTACAACTGATAAGACTTTGGATCTATTGGGTTGAATAAAACATTAACATTTATTTCACCTGTTTCTTCTTACTTTTTTCCTGTGACTTCTAGAAAATTTAAGGTTACGCAAGAGACTAGCATTGTATTTCCATGCAGGGCTGTTCTAGTCTCGACAAAGTACCTCCGGCCTTGCCTGCCAAAGACCCTGGGGCATCTGATAAGGCAGAGAAGCGCCAGAGCTGTACTCCCGGGGGCATTCAGCACAGACCAGCATGGAGCGACAGCCCATGAGAAGTGAGGTCGCCCCAGGGCTACGGCCTGTGCTCTGTGAACCCAGGTCCCTCCCGCCATGGGCTGAGGGACTGGCCCGTGGGTCGTGCTGAGGACTCAGCCTGACAACGATTTCCTCGCCAGTCTAGGCGCTTCCGGTCCGATTCAATCCGGTTTAAGAAAATAAAGAAAGAAAGAATGCTAGGCAGGAAGGAAGGAGAAAGGAAGAGAGAAGGAAAACGAAACAGAATCCATTCCACAGCGGACTGTTCTGTGAGCGCCACGAGAAAGGCCAGTCACGATCGCGTCCATCCAATGCCCTGTGCCCACGTCCCTGCCCGCAGGGGCGCCCCCAGCAGGCCCCACGGCGCACTGCCAGCTGGTAAGGAGCTGGTTCTGACTCAGAAACGCAGAAGGGCCCAGGACCTGGGATGGAGACAGTTGGCTTCTCCGCTTTCACACGCTGACCTTGGGGACTGCGGCTGGATGTGCCAGAGGCCCTGGGCTGACGACCGCATTCCAACACCCCGAGTCTCCAGCCTTTACCTTTAAGTGACACTTGAAAGCAAAGAGGTCTATAAATTAGGCCCAGTAGACACCACCAGTTTACGCCTCTGAGTTGTGTCCAATGTGGACTATATTAGTCAATCTAGAATTTTCTCGCATACACGTTTACGTGTTTATGTAAGTACGTATGTGTTTCCGAATCTCACATGTGGCTCAGATGGTTTCCAGCCCGGAGGAGGAGGCTGGTGCTTCTTTAGGAGGGTAAGCATGCAAGACTCGTCACGACACCCCTCAGGACTATACAAAGACACTGTCTAGATCCATTTATCTCTGACAACCCAGGCTTGCTTTTAATCGGAATTAACTATGTAGCAGGCCATAAAGCATGGAGTTAGAGACCATCGCATTCACTCCTAGGGAGGTCTCTGAAGCCAACAGCCAGAACCTTTTTCTCTGCATTCAACTCAACAGTTCTGAGTTTAACCAGAAGCCTAAAGCCTGGCCAGCCAGCAGGGGTTTATGGCACAACGTTATCAGCACTTCCCTGTAAGGGATTTGCAGTGTGCTCTGGAGAATGATGACATGCAGATTCGTTTTCAGAGAAGGAAGTTTTAAAAGCATTTTTGAACTTGCAATGTCCTTTTGTCGCCCTTTGAGGAAACTAGCTATGAGGTGCTTGTCAAAAGGCCATATAAATTGAGTTCAGATGAGGTGACAGTGCCCCTACCTGCTGGCCTGGGCGACAATAAGTTTGTTTGTTTTATTTCTAAAAAAGAATCGAGACATGTCATGAAAGCATTCTGGAAAGACAGAAAATTTGAAATCAAACCACCATTAGAGTCTGATATTGTTTTAATGCTCTCTCTAAACTTCCAGGAGACTTCACAGTCGAAGCTACACACGCCAGTCTTCTGTGCTTTATTTCAAAGCAGAGCAGGTTCTCTAGAAGGTTCTTATTCTACCCTTACAGAAAGGGGAAGTGGCTTTGCATTTCCTCTATAAAAGCCACTAAGTGTGTGATGACTCCTTACTTTCACTTTTTAAAAAGCTATTATTGATATAAACAACGCATAAAAACCTTCTCGTTTTTTTTAAGAAAAAGATCCTCTCTACAAATAACTACTCTTTTAACTTTGGTGTGTATCCTTTCAGAATGTTCTCTATGGCTTATATATATACATATGTACAGAGGTACATATATGGGGCATGGGGTGTGAGCATGTGTCTATGTGTGCACATATATATTGCCTATTACAAATACAACTTTGTGAGACTTTCTAGAAACTGCAATAAAGTCCTTATTATCTTGCACTGAACTTCCATTCAGAGGAGGCTGCCCTTTGACTGGCTTCAACAGAAACACTCCTGAATTCGAAATGATTAAAGAAATCAGAGTAAAGCTCCACACAGTGACACGGTGCCTTTAAATGGTCGCCGTGTTTCCTCATATTTTCTGATTCGATCAGCATAATCGATTCGAATGATCGAGACTGGCACACATCTCCTGCACATCTAGCTTCACCTCTCCTGAGGTGAGAAAGAGGCGAACCCTTTTTCGAAGCACATCCGCCCGATTTCACGCCCTGGTTCATTCGTGTGACCAACTGGATCCAGCTCCTCCCGGGGGCCAGCTTCCCTGGCCGCCCCGAGGACCTCACCGTCCTTTCCACGGTGACTGCATCACACTGTCAACAAGACGTCAGGGACGGAGTCGCTCCGACTTCTCAGCTGCCTCTATGGGACCTGAGCAAGCGTCTCCTCTGAGCCCCCAGTCCTCACCTGCACATAGACGGGCATATACAAGGATCCCCAATCCCCAGGCTGTGGACCGGTACCAGTCCGTGGCCTGTTAGGAATCGGGCCGTACAGCAGGAGGCGAGCGAGCGAAGCTTCACCTGTATCTGCAGCCACTCCCCAGCGCCAGCATCACCGCCTCAGCTCCGCCTCAGCTCGTCAGGCATGAGATGCTCGTAGGAGCGCCGGTCCCCGGTGCCAAAGAGGTTGGGGACCGCTGGGCATATGGAAATCCACCTGACAGGGATGTCAGGACTAATGGGACTGCGTTTGGCATAGCGAGGTGCCAGTTAACAGCACCTGCGTTGCGGGATGCCATGAGCAATGCACCAACCCAACTTACTTTTCAAGGTTTGGATTTAAGTACGCTAGAAAGACAAGACAGCCAAAAAAAACAAAAACAAACAAACAAACAAACCAACAAAAAACACAAAAACAGCTTCCAACTCAGACCTTCTTAGTCGTTTAAATAACGGCCCTCGTTAGTCATTACCAAAGAAATGGGCCGTGAGTATGTACATCACGTGACCCCATCAGGAGGGAATGAACAGAAAAACTGCGAGATAAACCTTGAGGGGGGGCCGTAAGTGATCAAAGACAAGTATAACGGTCTGAAACTCAGGCTGAAACTAGTGCAAAAGAACTGTGTTGTCAGCTGCAGCGCATCCTCTGACTGGATGTCAACAATTTAACAGCTTTTTGCATTTTAGCAAAAAATTTCAAGCCGTTAAATAAACTGATTTCTGGGCTGGCCACACTCATCTCTGAAGCCTGATTTTCCTTGGAGCCTCCCAAACAGATGCAGAATTTTTGAGATGTTCAGTGAACTGCTAAAAACTTTGGAGGGAAGTTTTTAAAAGTGTCAGTGAAGATGGATCTGAGGCCACAGGTCCCTCAAAATAATGCGGACCCCTTTTCCCCTCTAGCAATACTCCCAAAAGCTCCCCGATCAAGGGCCCCCCAACAGTGAGTGTACAGCCGAGAAGCTCACCGTCAGCCGCGCTGAAGTATTCGGGGTTCACGGACGCGTACAGCACTCCATTCCCCAGCCTGTTGCTGTTTCTGTCAAAAACGATAAAGTTTAGGCCCCCAAAAAGCCCATCGTCACACATTTCCGTACACATATATACTTGCATCTGAGTTATATCCTTTTTGTCTCATAAAGTATCAGGAGAAAGGGAGTGAGGTGAGCTTCGGGCCACCTAGCTGTCACCTACAGGCCCAGGGCATTAGCGGGCATTTGCTCACGTGCTTTTTGGCTTCTGCAGGGTCTCAGAGCGTTTTAAGAAACCACTCGTTTACTTCACTGGAAATCGCAAGGGTTATTTGATCGAGAGGGCCATGCCGTGGGGTTTGGAAAATCTTTACATCGGCAGCAGGATCTGTGTGACAAAGTGACTGGGGAGGTGATGATCCGTACTCTCCAAAAACATGCAGTCGTTGTTGAATCATTAGTAAATGTCTCGTTCCCGCGAAGACCGTTGGATCGGAAAGTCGGGGTTTCCAATCCACCAAGTAGTTCCTCACAAAGTTGACCTTAGCTCGGTGTCACATCCTAACACCACTTAGCCACAAATCGGGTCACTCACCTTTTCCGGTGGAAGACATACAGCATTATCACCAGCCCCCCCACTATGAGCAGGATGGCGATGGGCAGGGCGATGATCAGGTGCATGAAATTTTCGTAGGTCGCTGCAGAAACAAGGAGGTACAGTCAGCGTCACTAGGTGGACAAGCTGCTCGTTTCACTTTTTAAATATTTAGCTGGAAGCGTGAAAATAAACACACAAAACCCTGAAAATTCTTCTACTGCCCGAGCCCGAACTAGAAATTCTGACGGTAAACAGTATTAGAAATGAGAGCAGAAACGCTGAGTTTTCTTCATCTGGAAAAAAAGGTTACAAAAGTACAGACTGGGGAGTAGACTCATTTTTATTTTTAAAGCCTAGTGTATATTTGAAATAAGAGTTCAAATGATGGGCTCAAGTAAAATAATCTTGTACGCAGTTAATAACTGTTAAGAGAAATGCATACGTTTGCTAAAAAAAAAAAGATTCTTACACATACAGAGCTCAAGCTGTCTGACGTTTTTATCTGTTTTAAGACAGGTCCACAGAAAATGTAAAATAACAAAAAACAGCTAGAAGTAACCCCTTGCCAAAGTCACTCTGAATTCTCCCCAGTTCCAAGCCTGAGACCACAGAGCTTGCTGCAGCACCTGCTTGTCGCCGTCACCAGCACTCATGACAGATGGCAGGCAGGGCACTGGGGACGCTGACCCACACCTCTGAAAACGCTGCCAGATGCAGGAAAGCAACACACTCTCAAGCGGCATAACGACCAGAGAAGTGGACCGTACTGACCGCAAGGATGCAGAGGGGACGGGTGCAGAGGGCGGAGGCAGAAGATTTCCCAGCACACAGGACTGGATGGGGACAGGACTGGATGGGGACCGTGCTGGACAGAAGTCGGGACTGGCTCCCCAGGGGCCTTACCCAAGCTAAGCCATTCGAATCTTGTCATGGAGATTAAGATGCGCCAGGGGGCGCTCTCCAGCCCCTCAGAGCACTGATCGGATGGTGTATGGAGAGATGTCCGTGCTGGGGACATCCTGGAGGGGGCTGGCAGCGAGGAGTAGCCACTGCCTGCCTTTGAGAGTTCTGGGGGGCGGGAGGGGACCTGGGCATATTCTGCGTTACCCAGCTCAGACCTCAGTGAGAAATCACTGCTCCTCCCTACAAACGAGGAGGACAGAAGTGACCTGCTGTCCTCAGGGTCACACAGGCAGCTGGTCACATGGCCCTAGGATTGGAACCCGGGCTCCCTGTACCCACCACTCCGACTTGCCCCATGAAGCAAGCACCCTGGAGGCAGAGCTCGGGCGGTGGTGATGGCAACAGAGGCTGGATTCTGGAGGCGTTTAAGAGGCAGAATCAGAGAGATGGGTGTGAACGGGAAAGAGGGAGCCTGAGAGAAAGGAGGGGCGTGGCTTGGGCGGGGCTTGGGTGGTGCATAGATTATGGGGCCACCGACTGAGCTCAGACACAAAGAACACAGAGATGGTCTGAGGGTGGCAACTGTGGTTCCAGTTTTGTGCACGAGGAGTGTGAGGTGCCCTTGGGGCACCCAAACAGACACGTCTACGTGGAAATGGGGTTGGAACTCACTGAGGACCAAGTTACTCATCAATGCGAATCACTCATCCATGAGTATCTTGCCACTGAAAACTATTCCTATCATTACTCTTCAAGGACGATAGAAGCTCTTTTCATTTTTTTAATTTAAAGATATTTTTCTCAAATAGCTCTCAAAATAGATGGATGCAGGCCCCTGCATTCTCCAGTTCTTGACAATACAAGTTATCACTGCCTTCGAGAAGCTGTGGGCATTTCTTCCCCCCAACCCCGAGTACTATTTCTTATATTCATGTCACTGAGGCTACTGATGAGCTTGTACCATGTTCTTTTCAAGTTTCATATTTCCACAGGGACACGGAGAAACTGGAACACATCCAGAGAAGAACAAAATGATTAAACAGCTAGAAAATCGGTCTCTGAGAATAAGGCTCAAAGCCTGAGATTATTTAGTCTGGAGAAGAAAAGTCGGAAGAGTGATTTCACAATCTTCGAGCACACGAAGAGCTCCCGGAAGGGGAGAAGTTGCCAGAAAGCACCCACGTCCTCCATTTCCTCGCAGGGTTTAAACCAGGGGAGACGAGACGGAACGTGACGAGAGAGAGTCACGTCTGATGCGAGGGAAAACTCCCGACAGCAAAGCGCGCGTTCAGATTCGGTTTCTCGTGGCGTGTGCCACCTGCTGCTGGAAAGAGCCCACCAGAAGCCAGGGCTGCCGTTTCTAAGACCACAGCCCCAAGCCAGACCCCAAACCTAGGCTGTTTCTGAAGGATGGAGGCAGACAGAAGTGGAGAGACCTGAAAGCAACATGTCACCCTGCGGAGGGTCCCGGGAAGACTGCGGAGGGTCCCGGGAAGACTGCAAAGGGTCCAGTGCGGGCGCAGGTGGCATAGGCTGCGTGTGAAGGGCGGGAGAAGCGGACCACGTGGAGAATTCAGACCAAGTTAGTTCGCGGAATTATCTGCCCAAGCATCTGTTTACCCCTAAAACCAGGACCCAGGCACAGGGCCAGGCTCACAAAACGCGGCCCCGAGGCCTGCAATCCCACGCACCCTCTCCTTCTTGTGACATCTGTTCCCGTTAGGATTTTCCAACATCGTGCATGTCTTTGGTTCTATTAGGCGTGAACCACGTCGACTGCTGGATGGGTCGAATCCTGAATTTAAAAACTCGGACTGCAGGTCAGGACGGCACGGATGTGGGCCCCAGGAGGGAGCAAGGCGGTGGGGACTGCCCACCGGACCCAAAAGCCACGCCGCGAAGCAAGCGGGGGCTGCCCTTCCTTGTGGGAGAGGCAGCAAGAAACACTGATATGCCACATTTTCTTCCCATTCTCTGAATGGGAAATAATCTAAAAGAACTGGGTGTCTAATAAGAAATAGCAGAAAGTCAATATGAAACGAGCAAAGAATATTTATGCCACCAGATAAGAGACTGAATTTTCTCGGCCAAGCAAGTATAATAGGGCCCTAGGAGTACCTATGCACTTTACAAAATTCAGTTTTAAAATCGGAGATCCTCGTGTAGAGTGGGCTTCTAAGAACTCTGTCTCGTCGATGGTCTGAGCATCGACATGGCCCCGTCTCTGCACGTCACCACTGGCACGCTTCCATGAGCATCACTGCTTTCAAAGTTGCATCTGCGTTTTACCGACAGGCGGTGCAGGGGACAGTGTCTCACTCAGCCTGGCGTGCTGTCACAGACTCTGGCCCTGGAGCAGCAGGCTGGGCTGGGTGGCCCTCAGGTTTCTGTCACCCTTCGGGGTTCTAAGCCCTGCATCTGTGAGCCCTGACGAGGCGGTCGGGGGCGGGGGATGGTCCATCCCACGCTTTGTAAAACGCTCTGGACGTTAACGAAGTTGACAGCAAAAGCTGCTTGTTCCCTCCCTCTAAAGACAGTCTCAGACGCTCCCCCCGTCCGTAAGATGAGAGAGACTCCAGGAGCAGCAGCGCCCAGCCCGCAGCCCCAGATGAGGGGATTCCCCCTCGCCCCCCGAAAGATGGCCAGCTCGGCTCCAAAGGAAGACGGAAGCCAAGATAAGGCAGGCTCCCCGCTCCAGGCCAAGCCACGTTCCCGGCTCCTCCCCCAGGTCTTACTTTTGGCCTGGACGTAGAAGAACACAGGGTCCGTCCACGACCCATTTCCGGACAGAGAGGTGGCCTGGATGCGGGCCGTGTAGTTGCCCGGGTTGAGCCGGTTCAGCTTGGCCCCTCCATACTTTCGGTACTCCTGCCTGGACACGCACTCCCGCTGGTCCTGGGGTGAGGGAAACAGACGGGTCACTTCCCCACAAACGCACGAGAAGCGGGTGACCGGCGGCCCAGTCTGTCGCCTCCCGCCTGACAGCGATCCCGATTTGTAAAACACGGGGAAGAAACCAACTGAGTCTTCCACAGCAGAAACTTTCAGCCCACCTAAGTTTTAACCAAACTTTTTTTTTTTTTTGGTAACCAAACAGAACCCCGGAGAGATTAAACGTGATTAAGACCAATCCAGTCCAGGCCTAAAGAGCATTTTGTGCAAGGTGAGAACAAATCCAGCTCCTCAAAGATGCAGAGCTGGTAGAAAGACCCAAATCCTCACTGACTCGGCGGCTTATTTCATCGTTTTAAGTCCTAAGCTGACCAGGAGGTGACCTGTGTCGTAGTGTAATGGAGACACCCCCCAGACACGGCCACCGTCCCCTCTTACCTCGAGTTGTGATCCGTATTTTATTTCATACATTAGAATTAATCCATTGGGATTCTCAGGTTCCGGCCACTTCAAAAAGATGGAGTTTTCCGGCCGCGACTCCCAGGTCACCGGCCCAGGAATGTCATCTGCTCCTTCTGTGGGACAATGGACACGGGCGATGAAGTCAGACTCGGGTCTGTCAGGAGGGACGTCGACAGCGGGCTAACCCGAGGACACCCTCCCCCAAGCCACACATGTGGGACAGTGACTGTGTCAAGCCCTCGTGAGCCTGCTGCTCACACGCAGTGGGGGTCCTGCAGTTGGAGCCATCTGATGACCGGTGGGTCTCAAGATGCCATGACACCCCCCCACAACGACAAAGCCTGCTCTCAGGTACTGCGGGAACGCTGTGGCAACGTGAGTCGCGTGTTTTGGGGGGTCAGCCTCTACCGCGTGGGAAAAGAAACTGCGGGACACTGTCGAACACAGCGGCATCGGAAAGTGCCAAGTGTGAGAAGCAGCAGCATCAGCCTCCAGGCCGCGCCCCGAGTCCCTCGCAATTTCTATGAAGGACGGTCCCCGGCCCGGCCCGCTGAGAAGCTGGCCTCTCGCTGCCGCCGTCGGCTCTGCCCCCAACGGCCGCCTGAAGTTAGGGGGCTTGCTCTCCAGCTTTTTTGCTTTCTTAAAATGGCAAGCCACGTGGTGAGCGAAAGTCGCCACAAGTCACAGGGGATCTGTCTCTTCCGGGAGGGCGGGGACACTGAGGCTGGAGAGGCTGACAGCCTGGGTGGTGGGGACGTCACGATGAACTGGACTCTACGCCCTGGGCGGCTGCCTCCCTGGCAGCCCACAGATGGGCTCGCGCCCCCCCCTAATGAGCAGGCCTGAGACCGAGGAGACTGCGAGCCTATGACACAGCATCTTCCTCCCAGGCTGTGAGCGAGCCGGGGCTGGGCGGCTGGATCACACCCTACCTGCAGGCATGGTTCTTGCAAAAACGAAGTTGGAGGCGCTGC
This sequence comes from Pteropus medius, assembly GCF_902729225.1. Taxonomy (NCBI): domain Eukaryota; kingdom Metazoa; phylum Chordata; class Mammalia; order Chiroptera; family Pteropodidae; genus Pteropus; species Pteropus medius. Next base: position 3,443,670 of record NW_024351648.1, read on the forward strand.
AGCCCAGCTTCTCCGCCTCGTGGTTGCAGCTGTGGATGTCGATGCGGTACAGAGTGAAGGGCCGCAGGTTGGAGATGACGGTTCTCTCCTTGTTGTCCACTCTGCTCTCGTAGAAAGGATATTCCGTCTCCAGCTCTTCCAGGTCTGTGACGTTGTAGGCGTCCGCCGTGCTGTTCCTGCTTCGGCTGGACATGGTGGTGTTGGCCACCTGCGCGACATCTCTCCGCTTCCGCTCGGGTCTGCAGGAAAGAGAGAGAATCACAAGGTCGAGGCTCAGAAGTGCTGCCCCGTCTCCCGTCCTGTCCGAGTCACGGCAAGGAAAGAAAGATCTTAACCTCGGCGTTCGGCCCCCTTGGATAAAGACCAACGAACCAACACGGGGGGTTCCTTCTCCGAGAGTCACTTTGTTTTCTCTGCGAACCGCAGCGTCGCCCACAGGCTGCCCCGGCCCCCGGCGTGGTCACTCGATTGTACCCAGAGGGGGCGTCCTGCTATGGGTCTGCGACATCACTCCACAGACCCATGATCCAGCACGACAGGTGGCCAACCCACCGGCCACTCTGAGGTTCGTTAGGGGTGAGGAGAGAGAGGAGAGGTGGGACGTGGGCCCAGAGAGATGGGGCAGGGGGGTTCGAAGGCCTGTGTTTTGGGGGCTTCTCTGGCCACCTTTGACTGTGGAAAAAAAGATGGCGGCAGCGAGCACGTGCCTGGACACCCCAATCCTTCCCTCTGAAGCTCCCGCTGACCCCCGCCTCCTCCGAGGCCCCAGAGTCTGTATTTTTCACGCTCCTGGAGGTCTTTTCCAGCCTAGTTTTGCCTCCCACTCAGCAGTGACCGCCTATGGCCTCCCCAGGGCCCTGCCCATGACAGGGACAGATTCACTGTCATTGAGTAGTGCCTGGAAGAACAGCTACGAACAAAGGACAGCGAAAGGAAATGCATAAAATCACAGAGAGATGTCCGCGCCCAAAGGGCAGATGGGGCGGTCCCAGAAGCTGGAGAAGGTGACCCCTCTGATGGCTGCTTTTGCGGGAGATGGAAAAACGGGCTTTGGGGCAGCCACCCCCAGAATCTTAGAAACAGGCTCCTGGCATTTATAGGAACCGACAGAAATGGAACCCAAGACAAAGGAACAACCATCCTCAGGTTATCCACAGTCACCCAGCATCCTTCGTCCTGTGAATGGGCAAAGGGCGGGAGACAAAAGGAACGAGTCGCATCTGGGAAAGAAAACTGAGAGCCTAAGGAAATGAGAAAGAGTAGGAAGAAGGAACCGTCATCAGCTCGCACGTGGGGGGAAGAGCGTAAGTTCCCCCATGGAGGCTGGGCACCCGGGAAGCCACTGCTGGTTCAGGGGGCACGCAGCAGGCTTCCCGCTGGTCCTTCTTCACCTCAAGGTCAAACACCTGGAGAGAGAAAAAGGTGGGGCTTGGGGAAAGGGACCTGTGGTTCCCCAGTCTGCCCAGCCCATGGATTCCCCTGCAGAAAACACCGCTGCCATCTTTTATGCAGATGACACACCGGGCCCCGCCCCGAGCATGAACCTTTCGACACAGATCTGCTCATTCCACCAGGCAGAGAACCACAAGGTCAAGGCGTGAGGTCATGTCACGACTGAAGCCACTTTCACAATGTCGGGGGAGGAAAGGCCCGGAAATGAGGCTGATAATTTCCCATCCTCACACCACTCAACCCAAACCGACCCTCCCGGAAGGGACAAAAAACAAGAAACCACGTTTATTGCTAGGGAGACCATGTTTATTGCTAGGTTTTAGACACCCACCAGGACAAATTTCCTGCCTTCTCTTCAAAACCAACACAACACGCAAAACCAACACAACACTCAAAACCAATACACTTGCAGCTATGAGTACAAAGTTGCAAAATGATACGGTGTCAAAACCCCTCCCGTGGCCGACCTCTCCTTCTCCTGGGACTATATCATGAAGTTCACTGGATGGTTTATTTATTTATAAACACCACACTTCCGGAGACTGCAAAGCTGTTACTTACTGACAACAAGTCAGGGACAAAGAGAGGCCACACGGGACGTCATCACGAAGACAATTATGGGGCAAGCAGAACAGTCATCCAGAATTCTTTATAAACAGCCACACTTCCAAATGGTGTGACCGACAGCAAATACCGTCACCAGCTCGTCACACCTCCCACCCCACAAGACAACCTGCTCCTCTCGGAAAAAACTTTTTACTCTTCAATATGCATTGACATCTCGGTTACTTAAACCAAACTATATAATTTGAAAAAAAAATAAAGGCAGCGGTCGATGAAAGGCATTCACCGTCAAATACTGACTCGAGAAAGCAGCTTATAAGCTCCGACTCCCACTCTGCTTCAAAACAGACGGGACGCACTGGGCGACGTACATAACATCCTAAATCTGACTTGGACTGGTTTTAGCCCCCGAATAAACTGTTCTTAGAACAAAGGGAAAGAAATAAAAGGGCCTTTGGACAATTTTGTCGCAAAAGAGAAAACCTTCCTGACTCAGTCATTCCGGCACCCGGAAACTCCTACCTGAATTCGGTCGGAAATTCTGTAGACGTCAGATTCATGCCTCAGTAGGAGGTGTGAAAAGACGAACCGGAAGTTCTTATAAATCGTGGCCCCTCGCCATGGGCAAAATATGATATTTATATCCATTCTATGAAGGAAAGGGACAGGAAGCTGGACCCGTGTGAGGAGGGATCGGCACACAGGAAACTTATTTTGAACCCGACCGCACGAGCGCAATGCATTAATAACAGCTGCGTCAGCCACAGCTCCGCCTTCACCGCGCTTGACCTTGAGGCTCCACATCTGGTGAGTAAAACAGGTCATGCCTTGTAAGTACAGACTGAGAGCTGGGGGCCTTTTGGCAAAACCTTTCCAAAGCCTGGACTCAGAACCCAAACCTGTGGCAGACCGGGGGACCAGACAGCAACGTAACCCACAAGCTCCGATGGAGACTCAACAGACAAGTCCTGCCCCGCCTGTATGGGACGCTCCAAAGCCACCATCTTCTGTGCCCACAGGAAGTAACGCTGGCTGAGGCTCCGCTGGTCTGTGCGTGTGTGTTGGGGGGTGGAAGTGCAGTGGAAGGCCCATGTGGAGAAGTGATGCCATCGAGAGAAAGAGCCTGGGTGTGCGGGAAGGTAGGGGCCGGGTCCCAGAGCCACCGTTCATTCATCAGGACGTCCGAGAAGCCGCTAGCTAAGCCTGAATTCTGGTTTTTAAACATCTTTGAGCTCTTTTCCAGCCCTCGGACTTTCCAGTGCTGGGAACTGGTCATGATCTACAGAATATTTGGACTGACACTTGAACCAAAGCCCCACAGTTACTAGCCAACAGGAAATGTCACCGGCGGGGCAGGTCACAGGGCCCACAGTGGGCTCTGAGTTCAGTGGTTTTAACCACTTGGAGAGGACGGCAGGGGCAGAAGGCCACCAAGTGATGAAGGAAAGACTGCCTCCAACTCCGCAAGGTCTTTCTTTCCTAGTTCAGTGGTTTTTCAAAGTAAGATGGCTATCTCTGACTATTACTCAAATATTGAGAAGGTCACTTGACAGAAAAAAAAATCGTTTTAAAAACCAGCTGTTGTTATAAGCGAAGAAAGCCTCAAAGGCCCAAGTAACAGC
>NW_024351648.1:3527276-3562104 GCF_902729225.1 Pteropus medius
GCATAAGGAAACACGAGGCTGTCCCCAGTGTCTGTTATGGAGCGATTTACACCCCGATTTATACTCCGAATCGCTCTACAGTTACGGAGCGATTCGGGGTATAAATCTGTCACTTTAGCAACTTCTCACAGGCCCAACTTTGAGCTGCATCAAGACACCAAAGGCAAGTCGTGGCGGCAAAGGACGAAAACGGGGGACGATGGGGAGAAGCCTGCCAGCTGGGGCGATGTTTGTTCTTCTTACTCAGTACAGACAGGTGCTTTTGAGTGATCGGACCTTTGAAGAGCGAGGTTTGGACACAGAGAGCAACCTGAAGAATGACGATTCCGTGAAGGAGAACCTATCATGCAACGAAGTCCTGATGGCCTACTATGTGCAAGGCGCCAATCGGAATGATGGGAATGACAGGGAGAGTCCTGAGGAGGGCTGGCGACTCAAATCGCGGACAGTCGGGTACCCAGGGTGACGCACCCCTCATCAGGCCCACCAGAGACGTTTCTGAGGGACCGGGGAAGAGCGTGAAGTATGCCGCAGGAGAGAGAGAGAGAAAGCTGTTTCAGAGCACGCGGAGCGGGCAAGGCGAGGGGGCTGTGACTGTGACAACGTGCAGCCCAGAGAGCAAGGACGGGGGAGGTGGACACAGCGGTCACGAACGGCCTGGTGTGCCAGGAACGTGGCACTCGCCTTTGGAGGCGAATGACCAAGGGGCGCGCGGACGAGCAATTCGGCTTCAGAAATGAACGCCCAGGGGGCGGGGAAGCTGCAGAGACTTTCTCGTTTTTTCGCCGATGCTTCCCGAAGCATCGGAGTGACGGCTCCACACCCGAGCCGGAGTGGGGCAGCGCATGGACGACAGAAATAAGAGGGGCGTTAGGTGGGCTAAGGCCATCCCTCCTCTCGTTCCTGGGACCAGAGCCGGGGATGCTTCCGATGTCTCTGCCCCAAACACCCCAATGCACGGAGTCGCGCCACGTGCTCTCATACCCCAGGAGGGAGTCGGAGTGGAGGAGACAAGAGGTGGCCCTCCCTCCCGCATCCCCCTTATTCGCAAACTCTTCCAAAAACATCAAATAGTTTCTTCCATAAACAATTGCAATAGGATGCCGCAGCTTTGCCCAAACAAACAGCAGCCTGACTTGTGCCCTGTCCGTCACAGGGGCCAGCCCAGCGCACACAAAGGCTGGCTTTCACGGGCGAGCCTCCCTCCACCCCCCCCGCCCCCGGGGGGGGGGCTCTGCCTCCCCCCTCCTCATTTCTTCACCAGTTTCACTGCTGCGACCGCATTAAAAGGAACGGGAAGAAGCGGTGACCACGAGGAAGAGGAACGACACCCATTAAAGACAACAGCCATTGTCCCCCGACTGTCTGTCGTCCTTGACCCCACTTAGAAAGTTCTCCTTTCGCCAGAAAAGGGCTGTTCGCCCTAAAATCCAAATGACACCGTTTTCACGCCCGCGATGTCTTTGAAAGATTTTATGACACGCGAACCGTGATTTTGAACTGCGATCAGCCACGATTTACAAAATGTTCCTGTTTTTTTGTATCATCTGTCTTCCTATCGGTTTCAGAATTAAAGACAGTTTTAGCGAATGCCTATATTTTTGTACTAATTACTTCTGCTGGTAAGAAAAGTGTGAACTAAGGGATAAAATTCATTACTTTATCGGTGCCGCTTGAAAAAAAAGAAAAAAAACACATCCTTTGTATTTCAAAATATAAAGCGATATGTTTCCTTTCAGAATTTCAGGTTGATTTTTCCCCCAAAGGCACAAGGAAGCACCTCAACCAGAAATGCTCTTACTTGCTGGTTGTATTTCTAGTAAGGAAGTTTAGAAGTCATTATTCCCATTCTCCCAGTCTGAGCCACTGACATTTGTCACAAAGAGGTTTCTTCTTCTTCTATATTGTGGTCTTCCTTCTATTTATTCATCTCTCTCACTCTTGCGATTTAAATGAAATGGAGTTCCAAATGCCCGAGACGCTAATACACTCTCCAAAGCCATCGGGAGAGCATATACAACCATTTTTGTTTTGCAAACCGTGTACCCAAACCCTATAAATCGACAGAGATCGGCGCTCCATCGGGCATAAAGAAGTCCTTCGCTGCCTGGTACAGTGTTCTTCTGAAGCGATTTATCCTTCATGCCAGTAAGGGTAACTTAAACCAAAATGTACTTTAAAGTTTAATCTTGCTTTCTCGACAGGATCTGCTGAGGCGAGCGATCCACAATCCTACGCTTCATTTGTAATGAAGCCCGAGGTGGAGACACGCGTTATTCACCTTCTCGCATACTTCAGCAATCATCACACGATTTAGAAAACGTTCAAGAGATGCTTTCGCATTTGCCTGGGCTTCAGCACTTCAAGTAAAAACAAAAACAAAAACAAAAACAAAAAAAAAACAAAACCCGGCAGACCAGGATCTATCCCAGACCTTTATCCACTGCATCGTAATTTTCGACACATGGAGTCATCGTGATGCAGGGGGTTGTGGATCTTCAACCTACTTCGTCAGAGAAGGCAAATCTTGATACAGAGACATCTCTGCACCTTTTCTAAAGTCTCAGAGCTCAGACGCAGGGGACGGTTGGGGTCACTCTGCACCCAGTAAATGGCCCTCATCCTCAATTGTCTCTCCATATGTGGCAACCTCAACATGTTTTATAATGTGGGGGTTTATTGTTATTCACACATGGTGAGACCAACAGATAAGGGGAAGACTGCCCCTGAAAACATAATTCATTACCCACAATTCCCAAAAGGCTAGGCCACGCCACGCAGGACCACGTGCGGAAGCACCAGAGTCCATCAGGAGGCAGGGGACAGATGCGATGTTGGCAAGAGCTTTCGTGGTGGCTTGCCCAGTTACAGGCAAGCGGGCGAGGTGGGATAAGCGGGCTAAGGATGAGCCAGACTTAAATAATTTCCATAGGTTCTGGAGTGCGGGGGCTGTGTCTGATTGTCTGGAGCTTGGCCTTGGGGTGACTAGGGAAGAATGAGATGAGCCCTGAGTGTGACGGCCCCACACAGCAGGCGGGAGCCCCGCATCGGTCAGCCTGCTCATATTTAAAGTTCTGCTCATTCAGTATCTCTAGAAATTGGCTAGTCCTGGGAGGGGGCAGTCTGTCCAGGGTCAGCACGTCCCCAAGATGTCAGGGCACCAGGATTATGGAAAATAAAAAGACATGATTAATACGGAAAGGTAGCACAAGGCAACAAGATCAAAACTCCGTGGACCCAGGCAGTGACCTTCACTCAAGTCAAGGCGGATGATGAGAACATCTGAACAGAAGCTCCGAATTCACCAACACTACGGGACGTGCCACTTAAGACACTGTTTTCTTGCTAAAGGTTAGAACAACATAAAAGAAAGGAAATAGGCTTAAGCTAATGGAATGACAGTCACTTGTCAACAACAGTACCTTTTAAGATACTTGTGAAGGCAGCTCGTTTGAGGTTGCGTCAACGTGGAATTACCCAATGCTAAGCCCAAGGACACGCCTCAGAGAGGGACCTAGGTGACACACATACAGAATTCAAAGATGAAGTTGAGAGCAAGGGTCCCCCAACCCTCCTCCCCTGTGGCCGCCCCCAGACTGTCCTCTATATCTGTGAGTCTGTTTTTGATTAACTTATTCTTTTCATTACTTAGATTCCACATACCAGTGAAATCACATGGTACTTATCTTTCTCTGTCTGACTTATTTCACCCAGCGTAATAAACTCTAGGTCCACCCATGTTGTTGCAAATGGTGGGACTTTATTTATTTTTAATGGCTGCGTAATATCTCATTGTGTATATGCACCGTCATGTCTTTATCCGATCATCTGTCGATGGGCATTTAGGTGGCTTCCGTATCTTGGCTATTGTAAATTGTGCTGTCATGAACATAGGGGTGCAGAGATCTTTATGAATTATTGTTTTGGTTTTCTTTGGATAAATACCCAGAAATGCAATTCCTGGGTCAAAATGTAGATCTATTTTTAATTTTTTGAGAAACCTCCAGACTGTTTTCCATAGCGGCTGTACCAATCTGCAATCCCACCAACAATGTATGGGGGTTCCCTTTTCTCTGCATCCTCGCCAACACTTGTTATTCTTGGATTTATTGATGATGGCCTGACAGGAGTGAGGTGATATCTCATTGTGGCTTTAATTTGCATTTCTCTGATGATTAGTGACCTTGAACATCTTTCTATACGTCGATTGGCCATCTGTATTTCCTCTTTGGATAAAAATCTACTCAGGTCTTCTGCTCATTTTTTAACTGTATTGTTTATTTTGTTGTTGTCGAGTTGTATGGATTCTTCATATAGTTTGGATAGTAACCTCTTATCAGATGTATTATAAACGAATATCTTCTTCCATTCGATCGGTTGTCTTAAAAGATGGTTTCTTAATTCTCAGTGTCATGGCTTAAAGGGTTACCAAACTAGAATTTCTCGGACGGAGACAAAACACTCTACAGTAAAGAACAGGTGTGAGAACCGGAAATGTTTAATCTGGAGAAGGGAATATTCAGAGCGTACAGAATAGATGTCCTCATATTCAAAAGGGCAATTATCTTGAAGGAATGTTTATTTTTTATGGTTCATAAGATACAATAGAACCAACATTTACAACTTATAAGGAAGTGGGGTTTTGGGTTTCTCTAAAGGAAGAATTCTCTAACGCTCTTAAGAGATCTAAGAATGGAACAAGTTGCTTCATCAGACGATGAGTTTCTTGGACATGGAGGTGTTCCAGGAGAAATAAGTTATGCTTCTACCAAATACACTGATGTTCAGCAAAATTTCTCTGTAAATAGATTTATCTGCAAGACATGCTTTTTTTTTTTTGTCGCAACTACTCAGCTCTGCCATCCGAAGGAGAAAGCCACCACAGACGACGAGAAAGCAGAGCAGCGTGACTGCGTTGCAATAAAACTTTATTTACAAAAACAGGTGTGTTGGGCTGGGTTGAGTAGTGTGAACTGCAGTTTGCCAACCCTTGAACGAGGCTTAAAAAATAATTAAAATTCTTTGATTTTACGAGAGAGTTGCTCACCTATAAACAGGATAGAAAGGGATGGCCATACGCATACATAAATGTTTAATAAGATCAATTTATCCAAAGAGACTAAAACAAAACATTCTGACTCTTGACTTTTCACCTTAAAATGGCAGGGTGTTCATTTGAGGGTGCGATGGGGACCTCATCGAAAGGATGTCACTGACAGCCTCACTATGCATCATCATTTATCAATAGTTACATTCTAACACAAGACCGATACAATGCGGACACTAAGCAAACTACCAGCCCAGCTAATGAAGCCCAGAAAACAGAGAACAACACACAGGCTGGGTTCCTCGGGGACACAAGGAAAAAGCCACATCCGCCCCCTGCACGCCTCCCATCATAAGACTGGCATCCCGGACCCCATCTTCCGAGGCTGGGGTATCTATCAGCCTTTGATCAAACTGGAAAAGTGACTCTTTCTCATGACCTCTTTTCACTTAGGTCAGCCCAAATTCCCCCAGGGGAGGACCTGTTTGGGTCACCTTGCTGTCCCCCGGGGGGTGGCTCCCCTACTGAGCAAACCGAGCCAGGCTCTGTGCTAGTCCTCTCCGTACCTGTCTTCTCCTGCCTATACCCCATGGGAGGTGTGAGTTGTCACCACATTAAACACAACACGGGGAACAGGATTTTAGCCACCAGGGTGAGGGGTGGGACACCCACAGGAACCACTTGCGTCCCCGGTAGCTGCATGTACTGCAGGCGCTAGTCAAGGGCTGTATGGACGCTTGCAGGCCTCACGGCAGAGGCCTTGAGAAGCCCATCATGGTGGAAAATGAACCCGACAAACGTCTTCTTCAGGTATTCCTCTAAACCCAAACTAGACTTCTCTGGGGTTGAATCCAGAAAGTCTACGCCTACTTACACAGAATTTATAATCTGATGTCTACTCAGTGGCATTATAAAAGCACAGAGCGGGGGGAGAAATGTCAGTTCGAGAGCCTGTCAACTCATTGCCAGTTCACCGCGGTGGTTCACGTTTCTTGCCCGGCAGGCCAGGCCAGGCCAGGCTCCCGATGCCCCAGGCTTTGGCACCAGGCCAGCCTCTGGGGCTGGCGGGGCTACGGAGGGGACGGGGCTCACGCGGGCTCTGTGGCGCCCCGCCTACGTCACCTCGAGGGACTACGACATTCAAGACAGGTGAGCATCTGAATAGCCTCATTTTAACAGAGAAAAATCTTTGAAGAATACGCTTCGCTCCGGGTGAAATTCACACCATACTGGTCATCACCACCCCAGCAGCGTGATGGCCTAGAGTGTGTTCTCACTGGTGGATACTGAACTCACTGGCTTTTTAACTTCCCATGGGTGGTTGGTGACATGGGAGTACGCAGTAATCCCAAAGGGCTAAATAACCATCCTTTTACCCCATTTCGATGCAAAACTGCTGTATTGGCAATATTAAAAATCAAAGTGAAACGATTGCTCGCAATGTATCCCAAAGCTGGAAACATATTCTGGGAGATAAACGTATTGACAAGGAAAACGGAGCTTTTTCAACCTCAGGTGTCAGTCTTCACGCAAGGCTATTTAGTCGTGGTTCTCTGATGTGGTGCTAACCCATATCCCAATACCTTCTTATTATTTTAATTTATTTTCCATATTAATAGATCTTACACCAACGAATGCGACTCTCCCTTCGGCTTATCTAAGCTTCTCACGGGAACACCCCAACCTCAGGCTTTCCCATGCCAGGTTGCCCCAAACGCCTTTCCCGAAACGCTCCAATCTGTCTCGCGACTTCTTTATCACCCAGAAGTGAAACCTCAGGTATCAAAAAGTAATGTTCCTTGGCGCTGCTCTTAGAGAATCTTCCAATTACAAGGCAATGCCGACGACGAGAGCTTATGGATCAAATATTCTAATTCGCAAACACGACTTTGCAAGGAAAGCTACTTTTTTTCCAGGTAGCCGCTACTGTTTCCTCTAAGCAGTAACCGACATGAGGTAACCGACGTGATGATGGCTCCCAATTATACAGGCGGTGTTTAATTACGGCCCAGGCACTACTGGTCGACTATTCACACTAATTCATTAAACTGCACAATACGACAAGCCTTCAATGTGGGCACGCGATGGCCGTTAATGCCCTTTTACGGAGGGGAAACAGAGGCACAGGCCTTGCAGCCGAGAAGTGGCAGAGTCAGGACAGAAGGAAACCCATCTGGCCGCAGCCCACGGCTCCGGGCTCTACCCTCTCAGAGGATGCATTCACATCCGAAACTCTGCCGGGAATCTAAACTTCACTCCGACAAGCTCCGTATAACCACGATGCCACACGTATCACAATGGACTACATCGACTGCACGGTGTCGCACTAGGAAAGCCTCTGACAAGCTGCCCAGAACTTATATGGCTCATCCAGGCAAAGAGAAGTTGCAAGGAGCACAGCATCCATCGCGAGATGCGGCTCGTCTGGTTAAGACATCCGGATGCAGCCTGTATTCGGTGCCCTACTTAGAAGGCTCTAAGCTATTGAATCAGTATGTTTTCAGCTGCGAAAAACGTGGTAATTCGCTCCAAGTTATCTGAATGTATAAATTTCCCACCAATGCTACAACTAACAAAGCGTTTTATTGAGCAACTGTGAGCCAGGCACAGAGGTGGTGGCACTGCTCGGGTTCAACAGCTAGAGAACACGTCACATCCAACGTTACAAAGTTTTCAACTTGCAACAGTGGTCCGCGTTTGTCTTCTGCATTGCAGAAAGGTACAGAAAGAGCCACATGTCCCCTGCCAGCCCTTCCCATCCCCGGGCTCCAGGGAAGAAGCCCGCTCGCTGCCCCTGACCAGCTTTGCTTGTGTGACAAGGTCGTTTCCTTCCCGTGGTTGCCACGGCCACGTATACAGCCGTTACACAAGCACTTAAGGATAAAACACAATCTCTTTCTCCCCGAGTCCTCCGCACTTCCTTCCTGTACTTGGAAGGTCTGAGGCCAGCCCGGAAGGAAAGTGGGCGACGGGATGCGGGAGGGAGAGCTGGAAGCAGATCGATGATGCTTCTTCTGTAAGAGGCATGCAGGGGTCTCTAACACGGGAGGAATTCGGCTGCAATACCACGTCCACGTGCTAAGCTCGCGTAGAGTGGACTAAGTTCTGTGTGACGTCCACACTGGCTCAGGGACACCCGCACGGGGCCAGCTCACTGGCCTCACTCTTCCGCTGTCTTCGGGCTTGAATGGCTACCCCTCCCGTCCCCTTCATCTGCTTCTTGATAGGGGCTAAAAAATAATAGTAATAATTAAAAATTAAAAGTTCTAGTTGAGTGACAGGAGCCTCTCTCTGTAACTGGCATGTATGGGAACAAATATTCAATGAGCATCTTCTAACAGGTGTCACCAAAACTCGCCTGTGGAAATTCTCCCGAGGTGTTTTCAGCACGGCCAAAGGGAGAGCTGACCTCAAGGATATGTCTTTGCCTGGCTCTTCCTGTGGACACCTGCTAGAAGCCAGGAGTGGTCCTGTGGCTGGAAAAGCCCATTCTCTGGCATTAAGAGGTGACAGGCCAGCGTGTGCATCTATCAGCATTGGGCATCCACAAAATAGTATCAAGAGTTTTCGCCTACCAGCCAGAAAGAAAAAGGTATCTGAGTCCTTTATGCTAGTTCACAAAACAATCGTTTAAGGTAACAACGTCTCAGAGCTTTTTTAGGATTTATTATTGTAGAGTTTCTTTTAATTGGCTAAACAAGACACACAAGACAAATACTTCTCCCTGAGTCTTCTGGAGTGATCACAGGTTGCTACTTCTGGGTCAACTAAAACAGCCAAGAGAAGCTGTGTTTGGGGGTGGTGGGGGTGATGGTGGGTGGATATAAGGTGCTTTGAATCTCTCTCTCTCTCTCTCTCTCTCTCTCTCTCTCTCTCTCTCTCTCATCACACACACACACACACACACACAGAGCACCTTATGGAAAAGACAAGCAAAGAAGCACATTAAAATGGACTGTGCCATTTGGGAGTCTGGTTTTGCTGCCATGTCCAAACTCAGGGGTGGGTGAGTGAACACACGCGTCAGGGCGAACACTGCCGCAGAAATATTAGCTCCGTGAAAAATGAGCAACGCTTCATCCAAAGAGAAAATCAGCTTCTGGAAGCGGGTTGGGGAAGAAGACGCATCCAAATTTCCTTTCGCTTTTCACGGAGCTAGCAGCGCAGAGTTAAAACGGGAACACCTTCAAATTAAATTTAACCCGCACGCCTGTGAGAGTCCTCTGTCATGCTCCACTCACTCCTCCGGGTTTGGAATCATGAATCGTCTAAATTCCAACCTTAAATATAAAACCACCCAGAAAGAAAACGTCCTTGAAGAGGAGGATGATTTCAAACTCTGGCGAATAATTACTCTCTCTTTCTGAACTGTGAAAATCTACCGTTTCGTGTAAAAAAAAATCCTCGCCAGGTCACGGCATTTCGAACAAATGGATTAGCAAGAACGTTCTGAGTGTCTGCGACGATCTTAGCGCGGTGTGTTCACAGCCACCCCCCCCACACACACACGCGGGTTGCTCCCCGTTTCCGTCATCTTACGATGTCCTTCATCCTCACAGGCTCGAAGCGCAATCGACAAGCAAACTGCCTTCCTTCTTTTAAGAAGAAAAGACGTGTTTATTTCTTCCCTTAGTCCGAAACCAGCCCACTGAGTACTGGCTACATGTAACGCTATTCAGAAATGGAAGATGACCTTGCAAAACGGCACGATTATGCCTCAACTACACATTTCCTGGCCTTCTAGAACTACAGAGAGAAGATTTTTTTTTTTATTCCTCTAAATAAATAATAATATAATAACTGTATAAAACAGGCTCTTCATTACGTCAGCGTTCCTCCATCCCGTCCAGCTATTATTATGTATGAGTACTGCTTGGTTAATCCATGACTATGGGCTATAAATACATTACTGAGATCTGTATATTTTTAATTACTTTCAAGATACTGAATCCGACTCGAAAGAAGCCGACAGAAGGAAACCACTTTTCCATTGTGTTTCAGCTACAATTTAAAAAAAATCGTTAGGTCAGTGTCAATCTAAAACGGAAACAAACAATTACCGATAAGTAGAATGTCACATGTGACACTTGCGTTTCGTTCTGGGTAGCACGATGCCTGTCTGGAAAAACAAAAGGAATCACGTGTAGAAAAAGTAAGATAAATGAACCGCGAGTTCTTATGAGATCTGACATGCTGGAGACCATGAACATAAAAGAGAAAAATATAATGATATAAACAGAAGTGGTTCGAAATCTAAAACCACTAGAAATCCTTCCCATTTGAAGTTCGTATCTGAGTATGTGTTTATAATAACGCTCCAGGTAGCTATCTTGATGGACAGAATTCTAATATCTCAACCACACAACCCTCGGAAACTGATGCCAACATGAAAATAATCTCAAAAGTCCTCTGAGCTTCACGGAAAATCATTTACAAAAATCCATAGTTTTCTCTCGTGCTGTGAGATACTTAGCCTAAGACCAGAATGTACCGCCCGTATAGGGAGGATACACAAAACGCACCATATAAACGTGCATAGATGTTGGAGGCCGTGCGATTTAAAGAGAGTCAGAGGCCCCCAAGGCAACAGATTCTGAGGCTCCGGCTCCATAATTGCGCCCTGGGTTACCAAGAAAATGATCCATTATTCGAGAAAGCAAAGTGCTGTCAATCAGTGACAATTCGGAGAAAAATCTGAATATCTTCTGCTCTAAGAAGTGAACGTCAATGACTTGGGAAATTAACGCAAGCAAAAATCTCGTTTCAATGATGCTAGAAAAATGGGATGCGTTCTTTAAATGTGAACTCGTGCATACAAGAGATCCATCCCTCCCCCAAGGAGCTGGGGCCCAAGCCTGTATCCGCTTCGCTCCACGAAGTGACTAGAGGTCAAAACGTCTCAGAAAGTCTTCTCGATCTTGCCGGTTCTGGTTCTCTTGAGTCTGCCCTGGCCATGCCCCTCCCCCCAAGCCCAACTAAAGAAAAGCACAACTTCCATCGGTCCTGCTTTCTCTCTCTTCTTCTGTTTCCTACTCATCCTTCAGAAAGAAGAGGCTACAGCCCCTGTCTCTGATGGCGACGGAGCCACGGGGCTACCCAGGGTGTGCTCCTTCCACTCAAACAGCTTTGTCCCCAGTGGCCCGGGGGCCCCAGAAAACACACCTCGACCTCCTCCTAATATCTCTCACCCCTTGGAAAATGCGTTGCGCCCTCTTCTTCTACGGCTGTTCCCCCCGTTCCTTCTTCGATCGTTCACTGCGATCCTTCTCCATCTCTTCACCTCCCCGAAGCCCTGAAGTTCCCCCGGGACCTCACCCGTGGATTAAGTGACCTGCCAATGTTCGCAGTGAGACCAGGGCCAGGATCCCATCTCGGAACCCGCCGGCCACCGTTTCCTTCAGCTCACCGTGACGATTTCCCAATCAGGGCCCCAACGGTCTCCCAGGCCAAAGCCATCACGTCGCCCACCCCTGTCACGTGCGCTGGGCCTTGAATTCAGACCCTCGGGCTGCTGGGCGCAGTTCCGTCACGGCGTTGGCAACGAGCCGTAAAGAGACACTCGACGGTTAGGACCCAAGACTGGCTGTTCGCATCGAGTCCTCGACACGGCCCGTCTCGCACTGTCCTTCGGTGTGACTGCAGGGAATGACCGATGACCCGATGCTGCCTCACGCGGTGGTATCGGCACACGCAACACACACACACCCACAGGAGAGGGACCGAGGTCCCCAGGAGAGAGACCGAGGCACACGATGGAGAGCGTCTACACCGGCGCTGGGACACGGTGCTTCAGGGTCCTTACCCATTGTGTTTACACAACATGGACACGTGGGGCAGGAAAGAAAGATTGTCGGGGCATCCGGAGAATCTCTGTGACATCCGGTGGGGGGCGGCTTAAAGCCCTTGGTCGCTGCTAGTCACAGGGGTGAGGGAGGGGAGGTGGGTTCCTATCTGAAAGCTAGAGCTAAAAAAAAAACAACTTAATCCCTTCTAACTGTCCTCTGGGGGTCCACCTCGGGCAAGGGCGTGCGCACCCCCTGTGGCGGCCCAACTTTTACGACAGAATTATACTCCACATATGCAGCTACGACGTCACAGGGGCAACTGTCTTCCCCCAACCCAGGATTTCCGACTTGGGGGATCATTCTGCGGGTGCCATGGGTGGCCAGCTGCTCTGGGGTTTGCTTTAAGCGGAGGGTGGTTTTATTCCCCGGGGCACAGGATGGTCACCGAGCAAAAGGCCCCGTCCCGGCCTTAAAGCGCTCTTTGTGAGGGACGAGGCCAGCTCACACGGGCAGCTGTAACTGGGCCGCCCCCTCCCCGGCTGTTTGTTTTGAGAGAGCTTCGTTTATGCCGGAGACAAGGCCTGCCCTTTCGTCTGCCCCCAGCAGGACGGCTTCTGATTCAAGGTTTAGTGGCCGTGACAAGGGAGACTCAGGTGCCACAAATAAGGAGCTGCCCACTGGGAGCAGGACAGGGGGACAGGGCAGGGACCCTGGCAGACCCCAGGCAGCCGTCACCCCCGCCCGCCCCCCATCAGCATTCTCCCTCAAAGCTCCAAGCTCTGGGCCGAGGGACCCCACCTGCCTCCTCTTAGGTGGCATGGGGGCAGAGAAATAACTCGAGGGACCACAAAGCCTTCCCTTCCCTTCTGCCAGCTCACCTGTCTTACCCTCTCCCCCGACTAAATGACAAACACTCACAGAAAATAAATATGGATGCATTCACACGCTCAGCGTTCTGATTTCTCAACGGGCATGGGGGGAGCGGGCGAGAAGTCTAACTCGAATCACCAAAAATGCACACTCTTTTTTTAAAATAAAGCCCGGCGAGATGGCCGGGAGCGAATGAAGTGTGCTACCTGACTGCTGGTGTAATGGAAGCCCTCTTCCCCGCTCCTGGACCTCATTCACGAAAAAGCGCCAGGAACCGGACTGGATCTGTGTCCGCGTTCCCCACGAGACAGGGAAGAACAGTCGAAGGAAAGAGGCTCCCTGGACGGGGACGGTGCCTCCTCCAGGGACATTTGCTCTGGCTTTCCTCGGTCTCCTGGTCTGTCACTCAGACAGACAGAGGGCGGGGTGCAGAGCCCTTTGTCGGTGGCAGTTGTGAGGCTGACACACCCCGCCTGTGATTAAAAGAATTCTCATCTGCTGAGTCACCTCCCTGTCACTTAACAACCTAAGGAAAAATAAAAACCAAAGGTTCCTCCTGGCTGGTCAAATGCGGGCTGCGGTGTCTTTCGAGATGGCCAAATCGGCCTCGGGGGTGGCCACACTCTCCCCAAAGAGATGGCCTTTTCAATCGTCTGCTTTTTATTAAAAGTCCTATTCCCACACTCGAACTTGATACAGCCTTGCTAGAAATTGTAGGTGTTAAGGTAGAACTTTAATTCCTAATATGACTTTTCAAATTTACGAACCAAACCCATCGACGATTGATAGCTAGATCGTTGCATCCCAGAAAAAGTCCCCTTGGCGAAGTCCCTTTTTCCACGGCTATAATCCTGGTGCCGCATCTTCTACCACCTCCCAGACCTGGGGAGGCTGGTTCTTGCAAAGAGATGATCCCACGAAGGCACACGGTCCCTTAGGAAAATCGGAAATCACTTGATAAATGAGAGGCTACCGAATATTTGACACTCGGAACCCTTCTTCGAGACAAGAGCGTGGTTTTACTTATCAAGAATGGTTTTCACGCAAAAATGAAACAGGAACCAAGTGCAGAGAAGGCGAGGATAAAACCATTCTCACTGCCCTAATACCAGAGCCGTCTCCCCGCGAACTGAGACATAAATTCTCCCCGGACGTGAGATGATCAGAGCTATTAAGTGCAATCCTCTCAACTCTCACGAAACACGCATAGGGCTTCAAAATCTCAGAGGTGGAGAAAGCAGTCTGCTCCATTTCCAGAAAATGCTGACTTTATCACGGCCGCCCGTCTAGAATAGCCTCCTGCTCGGCGGGGCTGGGGACCAGGGGTTCCTGTTTCTACACGCTCTCTGCCAGGCACCCCAAGACTGTGACAGAGCCCTCGGCGCTCCCCCGCAGTAAAACAAACACACGTTCCTAGCACATTCTCTCGCCCCAGGCAGCCCCCACCCCCCGTCCCCCTGTGCCCCGGGACTGACGGCCAAAGAAACGAGAACATAATTTGGAGCTAGAAAGTGGATCTCGTGAAATACCCGCTCTGTGATTATATCACAATAATTGTATAACCTCTTCAAAGGCAAAAATGTCGAGATAACGAGCCGAGAGCAAAATAAACAAGTCGCACAGAAACGATGCCAGGCTTTACGGAGATCACCTGGAGCTTCTAGTGGCTATGGCGTGGAAGCCACAGCAATTTAAAAAACAAAAAAACGTGTCTCAAACCTCTGTCCATTGAGTGAGTCCTTTTATGTTGAGAGCTACAGGCCTGTGAAGTCTCTGTAGTTATTCTGTGACCGTGACCACGCTTTACAGGTAAGAGAAACGAAGTTGAGATCATTTTTGGGGGGCCCGTGGAAGGAGGGGATGTGTGAGCCACATAATGGATGCAGATGTCTCGAGATCTGAATACCTAAATTGTCTCCTGTTAATCGTCTAATGGTTTCTCACGCCCTCGGGTGTGGGCGTGGTTGTGCAAACATCTGGCAACTCTCCTAAATGACACCCATCGTTGAATCGGGTCTGCTCACCCTCTGTCCTCTGTCCCTGGCTCACGGGGCTGCGGCCCCGGGACCTGTCTCTCCCTCCTTCTCTGCTGTCCCATATGCATCTCACAGGCACCTGCCAGTCCTGCTTCCCCCTACGGCCTCCCCCACAGCTTCTGAACCCCGACAGTGTCCCCCCCACGGCCTCTCCCGCCATCCCGGGCTAAAACCCTGTGGTAGCCGCCTCCTCCTGTGTGTCCTGCACCTGTCCCTGCCTTGCGGTCCGTGGTCCTCTCAGCAGCCAGTGTGTCGTCCCAGCTGAAGCCACTCCTCCGCTCAGAGCCCTCCAGGATCAAAGCCAAGGCCCTCGCCGCGGCCTCCGCTGCTCCACGGCCGACCTCCACCCGGCTGCTCCCCTTCCGTTAGGTCTCTGCCCAAATGCCACCTCACTAGACCCTCTCTGAGCCCCCGAAGAGGGCGCCCTCCTTCGACGAAAGCTTCACGAGGGCCCAGTCTCCGTTTTCCCCACGACTCTGTTCCCGCGCTGGTGCGGCCGGGGCCGAGTCCCAGGATGTGCGGGAGGGGACGAGCGGCCCTGCCCGCGCCCCGAGATCTTCCCTGCCTCGGAGACGTCCTCTCATACTCGTCTCTTGCCGCGTCCCATATCCTCTCCCGCCGACTCCTGCTCCCGGGGCCCACGCCCTCTTGCCCAAGAGCCCGTCTCTGAGATCCCGGACCCAGAGTCGCCCCACTGCCACTTATGGTTCCATTCTCCCCTCACGGTCCTTATCACTGTGGGGTCCTGTCACTTGTTTCCTGTCTGTTTCTGCCACTAGACTTTCTATCTGAGGAAAGGTTATCTGGCTCGGTCCACCCCTGGGAAAGGGCAGCAGAAAGCTGGGCCATTTTTTTTTTTATTTTTTATTTTTATTTTTTTTATGGTGCATATACGGACATTCGTTAAAAACTAAAAGCACAGATATAAGAGAGGGGCTGGGGAGGTTCTTCTGTGTGACCCCGGGGACACACACCCTGAAGACTGTCCTCCAACACAACACCTGGAGCACCTGACAACACCTCACCTATCCATTAGCGCTTCCGGAAGCTGCTGGGAGCGCTCGGGCTGTGCACGAAGGAAAACAAATCTGAGTTACTGAATAACGGCCTGACATCTGTCACCCAACTCCACGCACAGCCAGCGGCCCCTGCACGGTGCTACCTGTCCAAACACCGGCCGTCAGGCCCCCTTTCCTCCTGAGTGGCCTTTACAGTGGTCATTGCAGCAGCCGGGGTGACGGCCACTTGAAAACGGGGAGCAGACTCCCGAAGCCTGGGGTGCATTTCCTACGCGGCAAAGACGTCGGGTGACTTCCCTGGTCAGCGAGGTCGCCGACGAAGCAGGTGCCACATTGAACGGTGACCACGGGGAAGCCAGGAACCATGAAAACGTGACTCTGTGGGGTGGGCATGGTGCTTCGCCCCTCGCGCGGAGCAGGGGGGAGCACGGTGAAGAATGTGGGGGGCTGGCTCAAGGACCAGCACCCGCAGATGAGGCGGATGCAGGCTCAGCCGCCCCAAGAGACCCCGGGGCCGCGGCTCTGTGAGTCGGATGCGGTGTCCACGCTCCGACGGGATTCGTGGGTCAGAGTGTTGAAACGGACCCGCTGAGAACGTGCTCTCGGCCAACGTTTACCGAAGCTTCGCCGACTGGGGCCCTGCGCAGGTGCTCAGGAGCCACACGTCAGAAAAACAGAAGATGAGATCCCCGCCCTTGGAAATGGGGGGCGGGGGGGGGACACGGGGAGGAAATACACGAAAGGCGTCCTCACTAAGTAAGCGAAATCGCAGGTTAGTCAGGGAATGATAAGCGAAGAAATCCAGATTCACGTCACCAGGTAGGAGGCAGGAGCCATCAGCAGCTAAGGGGGACCGTGAAGGTGGAGCTCAGAGACTGCGGGGGAGTCAGGCGATGGGACAGGCGAACAGCGAACATCCCGTCGGGAGGTCAACCCCAGGACCGAGCCGTCGGAGCCTCTTTGGTTCCCTGCAGAATTCCCCGCTCCAGGGCGGCAGCGCCTGGCGCAGGTCAGAGGCTCAGCGAGCATTTCCTGAAGAAACGGATGGATGCTCAGCTGCCAAGTTCTATCTTCTGTGACAACACCCCGCCCCACCCCGGGCCGGTGACCCTCTCAACCAGACTGCGCTTTGTGCAAAGGTGTGAAGCTGGGTTTTTACAACAAACCGCAAAGGAAACACACACACACACACACACACACACACACACACACACATCTCCGGGCACCTTCACTGCACCCTCCTCCTGAGCCCCCTGAGGCACGGGGTGTCTACCACAACCAGCCAGCACACCGCTGATGCACCCCACGCCCTGTGCAATGCCCGGCCCACAGCGCCCTCTTCCCGTGCTGGGCAGCTCGGGGGCCACGTCCAGCCTGCTGGGAGGCCCCTGGGCACCCAGCCCGTCCCCGAGGCAGAGATGGATACAAACTAGACGTGGGAGCTACAAGTGCCAGTCTTCAGTATCTTCAGCATTTCGGGTGTAAGCTATTCTAAAAGTACATTGCAAACACCTCATGTGATCCGGTTATTCTGTCCGCCAATAGTAATGTAAATCGGGGTTTCAAAGGACTAAGAAGACAGTGTGGACAACACGTGCAAAGGGCTTACCCCAAACATCTGGCAAAGTTCCTTCTAGAAGCAACAGTGCTCAGGAAACCATGTGTGTAAAATGTGCTTCTTGAAGTCAGATCGTGTCTTCAAGAAACGCGTTATTCTAACATAATTTGTATACTGTTAACATGTTAACTTACTAATTAATACGGGTGGATCTGTTTCCTAAGACGTAAGATCCACGACTATTTACCCGAGCCCAGAAGTTAAAAAAAATACAGTATACGAGTTAAAGTGAGTTTTCTGAATGGTTCTCCTTTGTTACCCTCTTCCACCCACTTCTGTGATCTTGAGTTAAATATAAACTTACCTTTTAACTATTTCCCAAATAATTTACAACTGCGTTCTTTCCCCCTTTACTTTTACCTATAGACTTGAGGGTTAAACTTTGTTAATTTCCACATCGTTCGGGGCTAATGTATCAGCAAATCCAGATTCTTCCTTAAGCCGACCCGCAGTGAGGTGAAGGTCAGGGGAAGATGCATGGCTTCTGGTCCAAAGTGACAGCAACGCTAACATATAAACAATCGGGTCATAGTTTGGAACAGAAGGCAGAAGGTCAAAGATTACACAGTACACATGTTGATGTCCACAGAGCAAGGTCAAACTCTCAAGTCTAAAACGGTGAGGGTCAAAAAAACAGGGGTTCTGACTTCAAGGAGACCTCACAAGGCCGAGGACTCAAGGTCATGTGGTATTTTCAGTGTTTCCCAATCTACTGGAGATGAAGGCCTCTGAAACGATGACGTTTTGAAGTCCGTGACTGATTCGGTGACAAGCAAACGCCCGCCAACCTTTGTACAGGGGTCTGTGGTCCTTGGACATAAGCATGCTTTGGAGGACAGCCCCTGGAAAACGAAACTTGTCATGGACAAATCAGAACACCTCCTGCCTAATGGCGACGGTTCCTTCCCTAAGCGATGACTGAGTCCATTTCGTAACCATCGGGCTGTTGAAAGCACAGGCTCCTCCTGTACCTGTGCCTTTCCTGCTCACACGCTATCAACCCGAGCAGTGCCACGGACAAGGACAAAGAATGTCCCAGACGCCCATCCATTTCCGGGGACAATCACCTCAGACAACTGGCGTGACAATGATTCTACCTGAAAAGGACTTTTGAGAGTCACCTCATCAAACCCAAAGCGACGGCCAGGAACCCAGAACGATGGAAGTCTAGACCAAGCTTTTCTAAGGAAGCCTGCAGCGTGCCACACCTTAGACGTGCACAGCTGGTGATCGTCTTCCGGTGGCAGAGCTGAGCTGGGTGGGGACCAACATCACACCACAGGGCTTCCTCCTGGACTGGACTGCAGAGAGGGCATGCTTATCATGGCCATTACCTAAGTCCGGAGACCGGGTGACCGCCATGCCCCTCGCTACATCTCAGATCCTAAAATGTCCCATCTAAAATCACTCTCTCTCGTGGTCCCCTGTTGCAAAAGTGCCGCCATTCAAATCTTAGCAAAGGAATAAGTGCGTGCGCTTCAAAACTCTCCGCCTTCAAGGCCTGTTTCCTCTTAGGATGGAGTTTTTTCTTGGTTTAAATAAAAGGGTCTTAACACTGTCCTTTTCCTACAGACTTCTGTGTGTGAATTACACAATGGACGCCGTCGTAAGGCGGAGTGATGGGACAAAGTGTATTTCTTTCTTAAATGATTACGCATCAGAGTCTATCTGCTAAGCTGTAAGAATTTAGCAAGGGAGAGAATAGACAACTCACCCCTTCACTTATATTTCCACCAAAAGGACGGCATCGAAACTGTCATTTTAACAGGCTAGCATCTTCTGGTGTTCTGTCATAAAGAAGCATTAGGATACGGTCTCTTTCCTTTTTAAGGAAAAATGTACTGTGACGGCTGCTAAAACTGGACGTAACCCGCGTCATGACTTAAAGGCAGCACGAAGCCCTATGACTCAGTGATAGCAGGACTAAAAGCATTTGATTACATAGAAGCTGGCTCTCCATAAGCCCTGAAACATTATAAGGCCTATATTTTCATTACGAATGCTTGACCATGCTTTTAAAATGGATTCTTTTATTGACAATATGAGATTTATAATAATAACAATAATAATAATAATAATAATAATCTGTTTTCCTTTCTTCTAAGGGACACTTTCTGCCGTTTGTGAATTTCTACATCTGTCAATGACTGGGCCTGTTGAGTAAACACTCATCTTCTTTGACAAGGAAACTTCATATAACACTGAACTCTTAATGGAAGTGTATGATTAAGTGCAAGAGAATTTGGGGTGACTTCACAGATAGGAATATCTGACACAGCACACACACCCCCAGAGGTTCCCGTGCAGTAAGCAGCCCTGGCAAACAGGCCAGCCTTCTATCCACAGAGAACAGACAGGCTGGAGCCTTTCAGGACGAAAAATAAATCAATAAACCAATACGAAATGACAAAGCTACACATGTTTACAGAGTTTTAACACACAGACACATTCAGTTCAAACGCCTGCTGAACTTAAATATGGATTTGGACTCACAAGAAGTCAACGCCCAACTCTTATTGAACCCCCGCAATATTTTGTTGTTGAAGCACAGAATATTGGCACGAAATATCCAAAATACTAAAGCAAACTCTTAACTAAAAGAAAAGCATTGTAAATTCAAGGAAACGTCTCATAATTAAGAAGGATCATTGTTCAAAATTTGGGCTTTGGGATTTGGATTCCCACTTAAGAATGTTAATAAAAAAGACTGAAATTAAAACGTAAAAAAAATATATATATATATATGACACGATCCCACAGCTTGTACCATCCAGGATGGTCTTCTTATGGTAACCTGAGTAATAACTAGCCATTGGGATGGTTATTTTAAAAACTTTAAATAACTTTAAAAGCTTCTTTTCAAACAAATAGGTATCAAATCAAAAGATGCATTTTAAAATCAGAAAGATTCGTTTGAATTTGTCTTCTATATTTCCAAAATATATTCTCGAATTAAATGAAAATGCCTCTCACATGCTAAGTTCACATAATGATGGGTATGTGTGTGGATGTCGGTCATTTTGCCTTCTCCCCGAGACTGAGCACTGCCGTGCGAAGGCTTAGATTTCACCTCTCCTACATTTACAGTGTTCTACCAATTAAACACTCAGTGAGATCCGCAAATAAATGGCGAGGTGGGGAGGAGGGGACGGACGGACAGAGGGAAGAGAGCTGTCAGCCGTTCAGACCTTGAATCCAAACGCTCGAAAGCCACGTGACTTGAATATTCTCCGGGAAGTAAATGTGGGTGTTTTTAAGGTAATACGGAGGATGAAAAGAGATTTTTCTCTTAACTGCCCAGGGGGTCCTGTAAAGGGGGAAAATTGTATAAACCCTGAGCCGCCCTTCCCACACCTTCCACCTCACCCTCTGCCGGGTGAGAATCTGTGTCGAGATGGACGCTGAAACTCTCCATTTGTATTTGTGTAAAACAACAGAGATCCTAAGCATGCCGCCCTCTATCTGTGTACCACGGCCACGTGACTCCAGGATCGTGCAGGTCACACGTGCCTGTGAAGTTTCACTCACGACAGCGCTATCACTCCGGTTACTAAAATACGCTCGGCCTTCACTGGTCACACAGCAATTTTCACCCACTTATAACTTCAAAATGGATTAGGTGATAGGTGGTCTTGTGTGACCGGCTTCCTTCCCTAGAGTTATTTCCAAGATTCATCTGTACGTTTTACTTTTTGATCAGATGGCAAAATGATTTGTCCACCTGCGATACCAACGGGTACTCTAGATTGGAAATGTTCCTCTTTCACGGGTCACAAGTCACAGGTGACACGGTAGGTGGTCACAGACAAGGATTTTAATCTGAACAGATCACCCGATCTTCTTGGCTTCATCCTTTTAGGAGTAAAATTTAATACAAAGTAAACTCCTTCCTAAATTTAATCCTCGATTTAAAAATAACAACTTAAATATAGATTATTAGAGGCAACGCTACAAAGTAAGTTCATTGTTGCTTTTTTTAAAGTCCTTTGAGATACCAGAGTAACATTTGTTGCCTGTGACAAATGGTGGAACAGCCTGTAACAAGGATGGCCACACCCACAAGGCTTTCTCGGCATCGAAAGAATGTGTCTTCGCATTTATCAGTCATCGGGCATTGTTAACTAATTTCTAATCAAGAAGCCATCGCCATCTAACCATCTGAGATGTTTTGTGAGAAGCTTCATGAAGGCTTAGAGATCGTTTTTTATGCAACTACAGATATCTAGCTAGGAGGCATCTCACAGAAGAAAAAGGAAAACGATCTTTCCTTTTTCTTTGACCGACATTATTCTCTGCTTTTGTTTCAAGCATTATAAGGTAAACGAATTGAATACACATACTCAGGATAGTAAAATCTCCGTAATTTAATAAGCTTGACTATATGATTCAACGTGAAAAGAAAAAACAAAGTTTAAGATGGTGGCAGTTGTATACTTGTTTTCAATGCTGTTAACTTTTTTTTTCTTATTATCTCTGTGAAGGGAAGATTCTGGTCAACCCCTTCTCTGCTTTCTCTCTCTCCCCTCGGGGCACAAAGACAGGTCTTAACGGTGGGATGGGAAAGACCAGAGACGCCACGGGCTTTGCTGAGCCAATGAAAACGGCAAGGCCCGGAGGCTCCAGGCCCAGGTCCCTGCCCAAGGCTACCCTCGATGGCCCACTGCACCTCAGCATCTTTACGCAGCACAAAATAAATGCGAGATAAGCCTCCCCAGATGTGCTTACATGGGCAAGTTACGATGCTCTCTGCAGATTTGTAGATAGGAAAAGAGAAATGACCCTGAGGGCTCCTTGACATGCTGCTTTTAAACAAAAAAGGCAATGACCACCTTTCTGAGCAAGAACACAGGTCACCCACGTGCTCCCCTCACTTTAGACAAACCTGATGCACTGGCGCCTGACGCATCGCGGCACACAGTGTCCCAGAAGGCCAGATACACCAAGCCATGGGGCACACCGGAATGACCGAGTTCCATGCCTCCTGCACTGCCCGACACTTTCTTCCTCCGTCACCTGTCCCAGCCCTTCCGAAACCCTAGGAAAACAGAGCCACCTGTCCCTTCACAGAGTATCCTCAGGGGACAAAGTCCCAGAACACTAGCCACGGAAACTCAATGGTTCGTATACATTTCTTCTGGCTGAGTCATAGACAGTGAATGCTGGCAGACGGGGCACAGCCACAGCAAGTCTCGGCTGTTTCTGGGGTGTGGACTTTCCTCTTTTTCTGTGAGTCCCAGGTGCCCCCTCTCTGACCAATGGTTTTTATCCCCCAGGCTCCCCTCAGCAAAGTGGAGGACCCTCCCAAGGCCACAAAAGAGCCCCCGGGTCACCCGCCCTGGTCACGTGATTCAAGAACACATGCTCCCCTGTACAGCCCGGTTCCTTTTTCTCACTTAGCTGTAAGATTATCCACTTTAAAAAGCACCTTTCCAACAGGAATAGGTTTGATGACGTAATTTTAAAGGTCCACTCTAGAGTCACAGTTGCATAGAATTACATTTAAGAAACGGCATACCGCCTTCTTTGTAAGGTACGGAATTGTCCATTTTCAAACCCAAGACGACCACCTCCTCCGAGGAGAGGACCAGAAGTCGGGAGCGAGGTGGGAGGTGGTGAGCAGAGGGAGGTGGACACCAGATCTCAGTGACAGATGTTGCAACTGCGACATGTGACTTTCTGAAAAACATACTATCTCCATAATGAACGTGACTATGGTCTTCATTAAGGTCGTGGAGTTTTGCCTTAAAAACAAACAAACAAACAACAACAATAAAAACAGGCCAGCCAGCTGACATCAACCTTATCACCGCTGTGGTTCCGACTGGAAAACCGTGTCGCCGAGGCAATTACACAGGCCTAGAGCAATGCGTTCTTGTAAACAGTGGGAGTGTTTTTTGTCTTTTTTTTTTTTCTTTCAAAGATAAATAAAGAAGGCAAAACCTAAGTAAAATGGCTCCAAAGCTGGTGATATGAACTGAAGGTTCAGGATTGCACACCATTTGTCTTTTTCTGTTTTTTTTTTCATTTTAGAAAATAAATGAGCAGGAAGTGTGGCGGCTGGAGAAAAAGCAGGGTGGAGGAGGGGACGGGCGTGTGCTCCCAGCACTTCTGTCTGGCGTGATCTACGATGGGAAACCTAAAAAAAAAAAAAAAAAGAAAAAAAAAAGAAGGAAAAAGGGAGAAAAAAAAAAAAAGCCACGGTAAAACGGGTTGGTTTCTAATTTAAATGTTAGAGAAAATGATATTTCACTGAGTACGGAGCACAGAGGTGATTTAATTGCTTTCATCAATCGAAATGGATGCTAGAAGTAACTGTTGAAAACTGCAAGGAATAAACATGAAGCTCACTGCTTTGCGGGAGGAAAAAACAACAACAACATGAAAATATCAGGCAGAAGAGAGAAAAGAAGGAGAGAGAGGTGTCTTTGGCACGGCCTCTCACCTGAGCACCGGTGGGAGCACTGGGCAAAGGAGGGTCCCTCCCCACCCTCCCGAGCTGTCGGGCTCAGCATGAGCCCCGCCAAGGCCAGCGGTAAACAGTTGGAAGATTTACACAAACTGCAGAGTCGACTTCATTATTTACACGCAATCAGGAAACAAAACAAAACAAAATGCACAGAGATTCCTATTAGATAAATGCCTTGAAAATCCTTTAATAGAAGAGATGGACGGTGTATGTAAACAGAACTGGTATCTCTGAGTAAAAAGCATCATGGGTAAGTGACAGGGCTCAGAACAGGAAGAGTGTGTGTGATATATATATATATAGATATATCTATATCTATATCTATATCTATATCTCTCTATATATATCTATATAGAGAGATATAGATATATCTATATCTATATCTAAATATATCTATATATATCTATATATATAAAGACAGATAACTCTTGTCTTTGACTCTTCAGGTGTCCCAGCTCCTGACTCAGAGACTGTCTCTCGCTTCTCTCCGAGGAGACAGCCCTATACTTCCTGCTGCAACATCCTCCGTGTCCAAGACGCCCCCCTGCACCCCAGGATTAGGGCGATCACAGCATCCGCACTGGTGAGCAGATTCCTTTCTCACTGGCGGTGGCACAGAATCGGATGCTTTCAGTTGAAAATCCATCACCCATTCGTTCACGGGGTGCATCAAACGTTTGCTCCTACCCGAAGCCCCTCGATGTAGCGTGAGCACAGACAGCTGAGTATTCCAATGCTTTCTTTCTGAGCTGAGGATCTGAGAAGTTTCTGCAGACTGTTTTCAGCGTCGGATTCATTTGAGATAGAAATATACCTGGGCTGCAGGTGAGGGGGTCATCTTTTTCAGGATTAATAAAAATAGTATACTCTATGACTGTTTTCCAAAGGTACTAGTGAAGGTGGGGGGCGGGGGGCTAGGTACATTTTTTATTTGGATTATGAAAAGCAAATCTCTCCTTTAACCGTCTTCCATTTCCTAATACACCTTTTCCTGGGTTTGGTCGACCTGACATTGTCACAGTTTTGAGCTGGGTGGTTTTAAGAGTGACACCGTTCGGATTCGTTTGAAGGTATTTCATCTGAGGGAAAGTGCCAACCCATTGGGTGGTACTTTCCACCCAATCCTCTAAGAAAAGCACGTGGAAAAGTCGGGCTGGCAGAGGGTGGTGTGGATGGTGACTTTTCCTGCTCAGATCCAGGCAAGGACAGAGGACAGAGAGTCCTGGCCCCTGGCGGCACGTGGAGTCGCACAGCTGTGTGTGACTCAGGACAGGGGAGCCCTCCATCCTCCACCCCCAGGTAGGGGGAGGGTTCACGTTTCAAAGGTGGCTCTCAAACTGCCCAGCACCCAGCCTCCCCTCCCCCCGCCCAGGCTACAGGCATCGGCTCGATCTGCGTGTGACCGGGGACACGGCCTAAACGAGCTCAAGGCGTGAAATACACGTGTAAACCTGGACTTTTTCCCCAACGCGTGTAAAAGAGAGAGGTTTCCTCATTGCCTTTAAGAGTCAGCGTGGAGATCACCGTGTTCTCAGGGTCCACGCTCTAAGAGCAGCCAGTCGCTTGCTTTCGAGTGGGTGATCTGTTCAGAAACGTCCAGAGTTTTATTTTTCCCTTCTCCATTTAAAAAAAAAAAAAAAGTTGTTAACTCTCTGGTGAATAATTAAACCACGGAGTAAGGACCGTTTGCAACAATGATAATGATTCTGTCTCAGTGAGATGAGCTAAGGAACCCACGTGACACCTTCACATTTCTGTCACTCTGTTCTAAGTCCCCTGGCCTCAAACAGGGGCCAGCCCAGAAAGGCTGGAACGAACTAAACCCGGACCAGGGTCGTAACGTGCTGGGAAACCTCACACTCACCTGGACACCTTGACAACTTGCTTTCGACGCCTGAGATTAATGGGGCTGTCCTTGCTGAAGCCTTTGAATGTGTGGATGGAGCTCTAGGACGGCCCCGGGGCAGGCACAGAAAGGGGACGGTGAGAGAAACAGGGTCTGGGGGGGGCAGATGGGCAGCAGCTGGGAGGCTGGGCTCTGAGAAACCATCATTGGATTAGGCAGCCACCACCAGCCATGCGCTCAGCACACCCAGCCCACCTTCTCCACCAGCTCGCAGTCATGTAGGTCTGCTTCGTTTTAACATAACTCAATATCCACATTTCTCCTTCACAATAGAGAACTATTTGGGGGGAGGGGGATGGCTCACACGATCATGCTGCCTGCCTCCCTTTCCCTTATTGCCTGGAGCAGGAATCATGCCAGAATGAGCCCCAAGAGAAAACGACCTAGGTTATAGAATATTAACATTAATAGTATAATAATAGGCTAGACTGCTTTACCCACAGTATCTCAAAATACCTCTACAGGTATTTATTCCCGACGCCCTTTTGAGGACTCCAACAAGTTCTGTAAAATCTCTTGGAGCCACAGAATCTTTTTGATCCCAAAGCCCACACCTCTCAGGCTTGATTGACACTATGTTCCTTACGATTAGTCGTCAAATGTAAATTTTGCTACCTCTCCCCATAAGGACGTTATTTTTAACTCTGGATTACCTAGCACTAAAATCAGTGAATATTTTCTAGTGACAATATTACATGATGCTCCCGAATTTAGTGCATGCACACTATTTTCTTTCATACGCTACAGTGGAACAGAGAATTGTAGCATCAGAGAGAAAGAAGGATGAAAAAACTCACAAATCAAAAAAGAATCTCGAAGTACCTGCCGGGGTCCATTCAATTCCTGGTACAAACTAGATGTACACTGTACTGTTTCTAAAAACACTCTCGAGATAAGGAAATTAGATTAAATTCCTTGCAACAGGATGTCACGCTGATGAATTGTGAGACACTAACCAATCGAGCCCAATTTCAGCCGCAAAACTGGATTTTATTATTGTAATCATAGAATTACAAACTAGTAGGAGCTAAGAATTATTTCCCATGTTTAATTGCTTGTCCCCTTCTACACACGTGCACACACACACACACACATCCGTACACCTTCTAATTTAATTGCCATTGTCAAAATACTACACATGTTATAAAAATGCACCTTTATATGATAAGTGATTAGCATTACAATAACTCAAGTAAAGGATATCCATCAACTAGACCCTGACCTCTGGCACATGACCAGGTGTGACTTGTCCTGGCCTAAATTGCTCACCAGGTAAGTTACTTGGGTGAATTGTGACCACCTACGTGGGTGTCTCATTCTGATGCTATTCTTCCTAGCAGTGAAAGCAAAAAACAGATTCTCGGCTGTTTTGAACTCCCCCTCCACTTACTGCCATCATTAGAATGACAGATCTCTGTACCGTACCTAAACTAATCCCAAGGCGGAGAAAAACTTTTCATACTTAAAAATTGAACTTAACTGCTATATTACATGTGACGGACCAGTCCAAAGCTGTATGTACACACTGTTTCGGTACATAACTTCAAACCTCTCCTAGAAAGAAGGAAGGAATTTTATGTAGAGAGTGGTGTTAAACATATATAAAGTCACTTTGTCACAAAAGCACTTTCTGAGAAATAACATCAGTATGCTCCATAAAATTTATCGAGTGGCTCCTAATAAAAATAATAGTTTACCTATATCAAGGCTATACTAACTCCTGTAGACTAGATTAAAATTAAATCACGGTGTTGTAATGGGGCAGCAGTTAGTAGCTAGTACTATCTAGCATAAGAGAAAGTTCTGTTTTTGTTTTTTATAGTCACAAGTAGTTTAATTTTTAAAAAACTAATCACTTATTTAGAAATAAAATAACTGGCATCATTCTACTCTACAGTCAATATACAAGTAAAATAAATTAAGAGGTCTGTCTCATAGATAATATGCTGAGAGTCTGTTCTATATGGACGATCTCAACTACTACACACACTTATCACGTAGCGTATCTGTAAAGTCAAATTTAAGACGTCATTCTCAAAAGTAACATTCCACTGTCATGACTA
This sequence comes from Pteropus medius, assembly GCF_902729225.1. Lineage (NCBI taxonomy): Eukaryota > Metazoa > Chordata > Mammalia > Chiroptera > Pteropodidae > Pteropus > Pteropus medius. The sequence continues at coordinate 3,555,087 of NW_024351648.1, forward strand.
TTAAACAGCTTTATTTTCAAAATCACTATTACAGAGCATAATGTCTACATTTAAAATTCTCTCGGTACCAAAGAGAGGTGTCACAGTACGATTTCCCTCAACAAAATTGCAGCGCACAAATCCAGCGACTCCTCGACTTCCTCTCAATACACTGTACCCTGTTCGAATGGCTGTACCTGAAAATCAAGGTGTACGATTCTTTAGGACACGGCCGGGGACGTGAACCCCCGCCATCCGAGAACTAACAACAGCCGGGAAGGCAGGAGGCTCCTGTCCCAGGAAAAAGTTTCGAAATAGAATAAGATCTTACCTCGTCTTTAAAAAGATGAGATTTTATTTTAGCTTAAACACACGCAAAAAAAGAAAGGAAATCCTTCTAAGATCATGAATAAGGCAAATGTCCTTTCTCACCACCCTATTCAGACACTGCGATAAGGCAAGAAAAGGAAATAAATAGGACCCGCATTGGAAAAGAAGAAATAAAACTGTACCTATTTTTCAGGTGGCATGGTTGACTACGTAGAAAAATCCCAAGATATTCTACCAAAAAAAAAAAAAATCTTAAGACAACTTAAGTGAGTTCAGCAAGTGATATCTTGCTATACTAGCGATGAACAGAAAAAATTAAATACTTAGGTAAAACTCTGAGAAACATGTACAGAACTTGTGTGCTGAAAACTACCAAATGAGAATAAAAAAAAAAAATCAAAAAGAAACTAAAATAAATGGAGAGGCATATTGCACTCAAGGAATGAATGACTCAATGTTGTGAAGCTGTCCATGCTCCCACAATTTGATATACAGGTTTATTGAAATGCCTGGGAAAAAAAAAATGCCAGCAAGACGTTTTACAACGTAGGCATGACTATTCCAAAATTTATAGCAAAAGGCAAAGGACTAGAATAGCTAAAAACAATTTTGAAAAAGAAGAACGAAGTGGGAGAAATCAGTTACCATGAGATCAACATTTACTAGATAGCGCCACTAATCAAAACTGTGTGATCCTAGCAGAGGAACAGACACTCCCATCAATGGAACAGAAGAGAGAAACCAGAAATAGATGCAACAAATACACATGACTAATTTTTAACAAAGGTGCAAGAGCAATTCAATGGGGGAATGATAGCTTTTTCTACAAATAACGTTGGAGTAATTAGACATCGCTAGGCAAAACAAAAACAAAACAACGAAATGTCCCTCAACCTAATCCTCACATCTTACACAAAAGTTATCAAAATGGATTATCTTTGGGGTTAGACCGGACGACCAAAGCACAAACCATAAAAGGAAAAAATAATGGTAAATTAGACTTTAACAAAATTGAAAAAGCTTCATTAGGCAAAAAAATCCTATTTAAGAAGATAAAAAAGCAAGCTCCAAACTGGGGGAAAAAAAAAAACATTTATAAAGCATATATCCAACAAAGAACTAGTCTCTGGGATATAGAACTCTGAAAAGTCAACAGTAAAAAACAAACGATCCAATTAGAAAATCAGTACAAGACACGAACAGATGTTTCACCAAAAAGGATGTACAGACAGCACATAAACACGTGAAAAGGTGATCAGCATCATTAGCCATCGGGGAAACGCACATGAAAACCACAACGCACTATGACTCCACATCTATCAGAGCAGAGACAGCAAAAACAGCAATAGCACCAGAGGCCCGGGGAGGAGAGGGAGAAGCTGGGTCATTCGCATTCAGCTGGTGGTTATGGAAAACGGGGCAGCCATTCGGGAAAACGGTTGGGCAGTTCAGAGGTGGAGGGCAGATTAGTCGTAACTAGGGGTGAAGCGGGGAGTCGAGGTAGCAGGGGGAAGCAGGTGTCGCCGTGAAGGAGCACGGGAGAAACTCTCCTCGGGGTGATGATCATGTTCCGTATCTGGACTGTATCCGTGTCAATAACCTGGTTCTGATACGTAATACGGTTTCACAAGGCGTGACCGCTGAGGGAAGCTGCTACATGGGATCTCTCTGCATCACCTCTATTAATCTCATATCGATATACGATTATCTCAAAATTAAAAAAAAAAAAAAGTAATGGCCAAAAAGAGCCTTTCCACGAGTAAGTTAGCTTGTCACCCTCCAGCAGCCTCGGCACACAGGCAGCTTCTTGCAAATCACATTATTTTCCGACGTGGACCGTCCAGATGTACAACATACTCCTCCCGTGGGTTATCACTTCATCAGGAAGTCACAGCTCCAAAGAGGGTGACTTTTAAGTCTCTATTTGGAAATCTCATCTTTATTGCATTCGTAGCCAAGGGACTGTTTCGGTTAGAATGGTTTAGGGTTTTATACTACGAAAACAATAAACTAAAAGAAGAACTCGAAAATAAGCTATCCCAGTAATTAGCACAAAAGAGTTTCTAAGCCAATTATTGAGCAACTCTCTGAAGGAACAAAACTGTTTTAAACTAAAAGAATGCATATCCGAGACATGTTTACTGCAGGGTTCTTTGTAATACCAAAACACTGGAAACCACCAAAATGCCTATTTTGGAGTGATTAAAGAAATTGTCGTCCATTGTTCTGGCATTACGCAATGGTTAAAAATAATGAGGTAGAGCCACGTGACCTGACAATAAATGATAATCAAAGTACATTATGACGCTGAAAAAGGTACCGAACAATGCAAAAGAATGATCCGATCTCAGTCTTTAAAACGATATATTAGAATATGTGCATGTACGATGTAAATAAGTGAGCAGATATTTCCAAAGTTATCTGGAATGAACACTTGAGAAGGAGAAGGAGAATAACTTGGTTGGGTGAAAGAGAAATGCCTTTATGCTACAGACATTTGAAATGTATTCTCATTACAAAAAAAAAAATCTAAACACAAATTTAGATTTCTAACTAATTGTGATTAAAATAAGATGTGTTTTCCACTTAATTCAACTGGGTGAAAAAAAAAAGTTACTTCCTTTCGTATCATCCCAAAACGCACAGATTCAGGTTTTTGTACAAATCTACCACTGAGTTGCTTCTTCTTGAAAAGTAACTAGACTAGGAACTCACAGTCTGTTAAGGAACCTTATGTGTTAACGGGAAAGTTATTCGCTCCCATGGGTTTGAGAAATGCTGTTTAAAACATACACAGGAAGGGAATATACTAATCGGCCTTTCGCTTGGCCAGGGCATGAGAAGATGCTCAGAGTTTGAGAAACGCCGAACTTGATTCCTTTGCTTTTGCAATATCCCAAGGTTTTATTGTCCAAGACAGGACATGGACTCAACACTCAATAGGGCCTTAGCTCCTGTCGCAATGAGAGCACAGAGCTCTTCCCCACGTGTAAACAGCACGTGACCTGCATATGCAAATAGGAGTTATAAAATCTGCAAGATAGATAAAGTTCCAAGTAGTTCCCACATTTGCCCCACGATCTGCTCATACTATTAATTTACTCAGATAGAGTAAATGTGATAACTCACTATTTCCATTCAGAAGAGCATGGGAAACATTAAAACTCCAGCCAAAAGTTCGGTTGAATAAATCTAAGTTGAAAACTTGAGAAACTGGGTCCCACATGTTATAAGCAGAGTCTTCATCAATTATTGTGAGTTTCCCTTACAGGTAACATTTTCTAAAGGATTTAAGACAATCTGATGTTCCACATCAGTAATTCTGAGGGAGCATTTAATTCTACAACGATGATCAAACGAGTCCACTCTATACCTCGAGCACGATTCACTCCTCTTTTTCGTTTCGAAAAATTTTAAATTCGTCTCACCTACTGAAGCTTCGAGAGAAACTTTAGAATCATTTGATCAAGCTCCAAACAAACTGGAGAAGCAACGAAATTGTTTTTTAAATTATAAATCAACTTCGGGAGAAGTGACATTGGTAGATAACAGTCTAGCTTCTCACCTAGGAAGAATGATGTTTCATTTCATCGAAATCTCCTCTTCTATATCGCTCAGTAAGATTACGCAAGAGTTTGCACAAATCTGTCCTGAACATTTCCTATTAGCCTTATTCCTTGTTATCTGGATTATATAATTAAAAAGAAAGGCAGTGTTGTTAATCTCAAATATATTAAGCAATTCAATTAAGTTATCCATCTAAACTTTAAGGGGACCCTTCAGAAGCTAGCCTGCCTGAATAAATAGCGAAGGATGATTAGCCTGTTAATTTCATCTGTAAATAGGAAATTATAAAACCCTTCAAAAGGTACTTAAAAGAGTTCCATCAAGCAAGCTACATCTTCACCTTACGGTCTTATTGACCGTTTAATTTACACTATCCGGAATGATTCAATCTGATAACACATCGCAAGGCACTTAGAAAAGTGTCTGACATGTAGATATTCAATAAATATGAATGTTTGTTGTTATTACACAGAGAAACTCGCACTGGCTCCATTCTTGACCGCGAAACTTTGAACACCTGCTGTGTTTTCGCGGTCACGTGCTACTATGTTACTCGGTTTTCACATCTGTAAAGTAGGCAGAGCAGTACTTACTCACCTAATGAGGCGGAAGATTAAACAAATTAATATTTGTAAAGGGCTTAAGATGCTACGGCGGTGCCCTATAACGATTTCTTGAATAAATGGAGTAATAAGATAAGCAACAGCCTGACTTTAAACAGTCGAAATTTTAAAAAGCTAAATTTTAGACTCGATTGCCTTTGAAAAGTCATCACTATACATGAGGAGCCGCTACCCAGTCGCTCGTGCTGGCTTACATAACAAACAGAAAACTTACTCTCCTGGGAATTTCCAGAACCCTGTAGCACAGCCAAAACACACTTGACCTTGAGGACGCTGTTCTTGAACAAAGCAGACGTATCGAATGCTGCACAGCGCCGAATGCTCGCATGCTGGATTATCTGACAGTGACGCTCGCGTGTAAGAACGATACCTAATTTTTAATCTTCCTTAAAATGGATTACGCATTCCCAGAGCACTGACCAAAACTCTCCTGCTCTTCGTGGTTCGCTGTCTATTCGTCGGCAGAAAGACAGTTGGTTTGGGGGCTGGTGGTGGGTTTTTCCGTCGTTTAAAAAAGACAGAGAACTACCTACGGGATGACTTTCAGAGACGCTACAGCATTCGGTCACCGGAAATGACACAGAAAAGGTCACCAGCAGAGATCCGACAGGTGGCTCCCATCACAAGGCCACTACCAGGCCACTGGGGAGGTGACTCAGTGCAGGACAGATATGAAAGAGAATTCTGGCAAAGTCGAGTCCCACGGCCAGCCTCCGGCCACCCAGCCTGGGACAATCCCCGTTCCCCACTGGGCCCTCCTGGAAGTCACCCTTCCTATCGTCAAGGAGCCTGAGGACCAGAGGCTCTGAACACCCTGTGCCCACGAAGCTTCTGTACCATCCCCGCAGCTGGGAGCCACGGCCCCCGTCCGGGTCACCCGTGAAGTGGAGGACGACGCCAGATGACGTCCACTAGGAATGCGGGTCGCCAACGGTCCACGAGGGACTACGTCAACCAAGAAACTGAGTCCACAGCTTAGCGTCGAGGATTGTGAGAAAGAAGCAAAAAAGAGTCCAGACGGCCTTAATTTTTCAAGTCAAACGAAAGTCGATCAGACTGAAGAAGCCTGGCAGCTTCTCCATGTCCCACGGCAGTTAAGGAGACCAGACGTCCATGACGGTGGCCGAGGAGCCCGCGCAGACCCACACTGCCCCCCACACACACCAAAGACAGAACAGCAGCGATGGTCTCGACACTGTAAGGTCCTCCTCTCCTTCCCTCGTTTTCACCACCATCGGTCCATTCGTCTAGGTCTGACCGCAGGATCCCCACGCGGGACCCTGGCAGTGGACATCCGCTGCTTTTCAGAGAAGCGACGCAGCCCGCCCCAGCTCCCCCCTCCACGTGCGGGCCGAGCGTCCGCAGATTCCGCTGGCATGCATTTTCTTCTCTCTTCCCTTAGCTAAAAGGCTCCTTCTCTCTGTTAGCTGTCAAGACGTGCGTGCCTCCGCCTCCCGTCCATCGCGACGTCACCCCCCGCAATGCACGGCCTTCTTTAGCTGTGCTTTGCATCACTGACACGTGCGCCTAGGATGTCAAAGCCACTTGTACCCCTGAGGTCCTCCTTTGGTCACCGTTCCTTCCTCGAAGAGGTCACTAAAGACCTCTGTCGCAGGCCACGGATTGTGTCCTCGACCAACGCTTTATTTCGTAAGGGCCTCCCCTGCCCCTCCCCCATTCCCCAAACCCTGGAACCGATTCAAGGTTAGGTGCTTCTGGCTTTGAAAGGTTATAGCTGACAGCCCCTCAAGTTCAAAACTGGAAAGCACACGCACCTACTCGACCAAGTCCCTGCGTCACATGAATGAAACGGGGGCCCATTTAAAACACACCACGGTGAGCAGCTTGAAGGGATGACCGCCTCCATCAGGGTCAAGTGCGAGATTCAAGTGCAGGCCGTGATTAGGAGCTGAGCACGCCTCGGGACCCCCTGGCCCGGCCCCCCGCAGCCGTGCTGTCGCACGTGGGCTGACACGGTATCTGAGCACACCCTGGGAACCGGACGGCAGCCCCTCCCCGGCGCCCCGTGATTACAGGCCGAGGCTGAAGGCAGCAACAAGGACCGAGACACAAAGGCTTCTGTGAAACCAGAAACGGCGCAAGGTCACAGAGACAGCAAGAACTTGTAAATCCCAACAGCCCTTTCGGTAAGGAATTTTCCTATGCACCTGTGTCCAGCGCGGAAACAAGGCAGAGGCTTGACACGTACCTGAGATGCCAAGAGCACAGATCTGGCCGCCACCCCCCACACACCGGAAACACCCCACCATTCAAGGTCACGGGCCTTTACGACGTGGGCCCCTTTCATTCTTATCTGTGAAATAACGTTCAGGTGCACATCAAACAACCGCTTTGAAAACACGCTTGGGACAAGACAGACCACGTCCTGGCTCACTGATGTGGCCGCAGGTGAGTCAACAGAGATGAGGATGGATGACGAGCAGAGATGCTGGGGTGACCGGGTGACCTCCACATACACCTCAGCTATTCAGAGCCCCTGACTCGACCTGGGGCTTGGC
>NW_024351648.1:3562222-3570352 GCF_902729225.1 Pteropus medius
AAGAGTATCACTTGCCCCGCCCGCCCTCACTTCAGTTTAAGACGAATCACCACAAAGGGAAAAACAAAGTCAGTGTAAAGCTGCTTAAAGGATTTGCAATTACATGCGACTTAGAAAGTCCATGTATGATCCAAGCCAGAAAAAAACGCCGCGGACTTGGCGAAAGCTGACCGACGTGTTGAAGCGCACGATCCCCCAACCCCGCCCAGGACCCCACCTCCCTCAGCCCACCTGCCCCCTTTGTCCAGATTTGTTCGACAGGCCAACAGTTCTCAAAGCGACCAGGAGGGCAGCGGAGGCCGGGTTACCACCCGAGGACCTGAGAGGAGACAGCTGAGGCAGAAAACACCGGGGGTCCGGCCCAGTTTGAACACGCCCCTCCCCCAGGGGTCCTGGTCCCAGAAGAGCCACACCGGTGACAGTCCTTCCCCTCAGAGAGTGAACACTCTGGCATGAACCGAATGTCGCTTGCTCCTTCACAGTCTCAGACGGGCCAGAAGACCCCCTCCCCGAGGGCTGCCCCCACAACTGGGGCCTCGGGACAGTCTACGGGTGGCCTAACTGTGGTGGTGGCAGTCACCCGTGTCCCGGCCTAAGACCAGAGGAGAAAAGCAGTGTCTGGGGAAGTGGTCCCGAAATTTGCCCGTAGTAACTCACGTGGGAGCTGAAATATAAATGCCTTTAACTGTCGCTGACCATCAGAGAAACGCAGCTGAAAACTACGATGAGAGTGGCTATTACACAAAAGGGAAGACGTAAGCGAGGATGCGGATAAAAGAGAAGCCTAGTGTCGGACGGAATTGTCAGGTGGAACCGCCACTGTGGAAAACAGTCTGAGGGCTCCTCGGGAATTACAAACAGAGCCACCGTAGGTCACAACTATCCCACTTCTGGCTATTACCCCAAGGACGTAAATCATTCTCTCGAAGAGATATGATCACTGCAGCGTTATTCACAATAGACGAGACATAGAAACGCCCTGAGTGTCCACGTGCGGGGCGACGGGGAAGGAAACCGTGGCGTGTGTCCTACACGAGGGAACGTTATTCGGCCGTTAAAAAGCTAGACAGGAACCCAGAGCCCATCGTGCTATGTAACAGAAGCCGGACGAAGCTGAAAGGAAGACACACACGCTGCGTGGCGTCACTCGCACGCGGAATCTAAAAGAAAAACACGTCAAACGCAGGAGCAGACAGTAGATTGCTGTTTGACAAATGCGGGCGGGGAGAGGTAACAGGAAGAGGCCGGGCGAAGGGAACAAACGTTCAGTTACGAGAGGAGTAAGTTCTGATGATCTAATATACAAGGGAAGACTGACTGTAGCTGCTGCCATGAACTCAAATCTGTTCAAGAACGTAGATCCCCGCCATGCCAAAAAAAAAAAAAAAAACAAGAAAGTAAATGTGAGGACATGGCTGTGTTCGTTAACGCGTATCAAATCGTCATCTCGGACACTGTAAATATGTAAAATTTTGTTTGTGAATTAAACTTCAATGAAGCTGGGGGGAGTGATACTCATGGCCTATTGCACCCCCAGAAATGGTGACTCAGTTGGTCTAGAGGGGAAGACGACTTGAATCTAGGATTTTAAAAGCTCCCTGCTTGATTACAACGAGCAAACAAGTTTAGGTCTTCAGCTGATTTGTGACTCATGAAATAGAGATGGGGCAGCAAACAAGGGGTGTGTGTGACATGGGGGAGGACGTGCCCCCAAAGTCTGGCCTGAGACAAGTCCCCGGTCACCCCACACGAAGGGCTCCCAAGGGCCTGGCACCCCCAAGGGCTGGATGCAAATCACCCCAGATATCCCCTGCTTAGCTCTGATCGGTTTATGCCAAGGTTGGGGTTCATCTCCTCCAAAATCTGTGGTTGCTACACAGTGCAGAGAGGGTGGTCGCCAGAGAAAAACGTGGGTACTACTAGCAAAAAGAAATGGTTGCTGGCCTATGTCCCCCAAGGCACCGCACAGCTCAAACGAGACTCCATGTCCGCCTCTGTGCCAAATCTTCGCACACTTCTTAAGAAATTTTGATTGGGATCATGAGTTATCCAGCATACAAATCCATCCCCCGCCCCCACAGCTCCCCTCCCTGGGGATGGATTCACGGAGCCCATTAGAGTTCACAGGTGCCTTCAATTCCCCTAATTATGTGTATGTTAGTCAAGCTGAACTTCCAAGTCAACGGGGGCCAAAAATGACAGTCACTCACAGCCTCAAGGTTTGCACAGCCCCCAGCGTTCTCTGGATGGGACTGTGAGGGAGGGGAGGGCACTGACGTCCCCCGACACGTGAGTTACCCGCCTAGCATAGCCACGGCAGCAACATGATGCAGGAAAGAAGCCAGCCACTGTAGCCGGCGGGGAAGATGATCAATAAGTCTCCCCATCGGAAACAGTGTCTGAACCCTTAGACTTGGCCCACATGGCCTGGGGGAAGGATCATAACCAACTTTTTACCTTCATGTAAATGCAAAGCCAGCTTCTCTAAATCTGAGGTGAGGACCTGAAATCCACATCCTGATCATTTAAATGCTAAAAAGAGATTTGAATTAAGGAGCAGTGATGGCTCCACCCTCAGGGGACGAGAAGGGCTGACCCCTGGGCTTCACCGCCACCCTGACAAAGGCAAGCCCATCCTGTGACCCACAGAGCTGCAGAACGAGCCTCGCTCATCGGCCACCGCAAAATAACACATCTGCTTCTGCTGTTCCACGTCCCCCCTCCCCTCGCCCAACGAAAAATGACCCTTTGAAGGCGTGCTTCATTCTAATTCTTCAGGATCGTGTCTGTTCGGAACGGCCCGTTCAATATCAGTGCCATAGAATAGAACCAAGCACTCCATGAGGACGCATTAAAAAAAAAAAAATACAGTAAAAATATCAGCCACATTCAAAAAATAAAAATAAAAAACAGTGCAGCCAAAATAACAGCCACGTTCAAAAAGTTTCTCTTTTTCCAGAGACTACAAAGTATTAATAAATCCACTGTATTAATAAATCCAAAGTGTTAATAAATCCACGATTTATTTCACAAAGGTTTTAAGTCAGAAAACTTCTAATCAAGCACCTGTTTTGTGTTTTCAGAAATGTTCAAAGCAGTCCACAGATATCGCAGGGTCGTATCTTAAAGAAAAAAATTCATGCTTTGAGTTCGACTGAAACTCTACGTTTTTCCACAGTTTGCGGGGGGGGGGCTCAGCGGAGGAGCCCCCAGTGGGTGTATATAAAGGGACACCCGCAACATATTCATTTTAGAAATCAGCTGTGCGAACTGGTCTTTCCTCATCTAAGCTGCTACGAGACGTGGGGCATTTAAGGTATTCCCGTGCCGTTAAAAAATTCAAAGTATTCCTGCCCACTTAAAAAAAAAAAACTGTCAGCAGGGTGGGAGCGAGAAGGAAGGAAGAAGGAGGGAGGGTAGGAGGGAGGGAAAGTCAGCCTGAACATCAGTAACTTGATAAGCAGGCTGCTTGCTGGTAAGCGGAGAACACCCTGGGCTTTGTAACAATTGCCAATAACTAAACGCACAAGCAAACGATGCAAGCGAACCCAACGCTGCCCTTCAATTTTTTCCTCTTCCTTGCCGTGGAGCATGTTCATTCTGAAACAAAGGCCTTATCTCTTGGCGTGAGCTGCCGCTCGCTCAGAGACACCTGCAGTGGGAAACCCAAGCCCTCATCTGAAGGATGTTCCTCCCGAGACGCTTGGGCTTGTGGGCCTCGCCGCAGAGCTGCCGTCTGGGGGCGTGTCCTGGCCCGGGTCACCTGCCTCACCTTGCGCGTCACCGTTTTCCTGGTACCACTGTATGGAAAACTGAGTCTCGGCTGACTGGTTAAGGCCTTAGCCTTGTGGCTTATTCTCGGCAAATACACGCGCATGTGTAAGCGCACACGCCTGCCTGGAGGTGTGTGTGTTCAGAGCACTCTGGGGACCCCTAGGAAACAACAGACGGTGTGGAAAAGGAGAGGCAGGGTGATGACAGGCCAGCAGAGGTGGGTGGAAAAGAGGATGGAGCATTCGGGGTGAAAAAGAAGCCACAGATCCTACTTGGTTGGCATCGTTCTTCAGAAAATTCAAGATCGACTGTCCTGCCACTTGCCAGGAAAACAAGAACAGCAAGGTCTGTGTGTCTGTCACCTTACCCACCGCCGCCCTGGGTACCGGATGGAAGGACAGACAGCGCAGGGCCACAGCCACGCCCCGCTCTGGGGCCCCGTTAGACCGCAAGACGCGCTCCGCCACGACGGAAACGCGACTGTCATCGCCAACCCGCACTTGAAGCTTCGTCCGTGGGATTAAACCGGAAGCGGCCATTCTTCTCCGTTCGACTTTCAGATACACTGCCAGAGGGACGGATGACGCACAACCGGAACCTTCTGGTTGACTGGTGATGTCTAAAAGTTCGGGGGTCAGGAACCTCTTTAAGAATCTGAGGACTATTGGGGACCTTCATGCATAGAAAAAAAAAATGCATGCAGACGAACTGTGACACAATTTTGAGGACGGAGTGATGGATCCCCCACATCCTGAACCTGTCCCTCGACCTCTTAATCCAAAGGTCCTCAGGTCACACATCTGTGCCCAAAACCTGTCCCCTCGACTTGCAATTCCCGCAGAGGGACATTCGGCCAGCCTGTGCTTTTACTCATCATCATCTCCAAACCTGGAAGCCCGGGAGGCAGCTGATGGCCGACTCACCACAGAGACCCACACAGAACACGGGAGAACACGGCAAAGCTGGGTGGACGCTCACGGTCATCAGCCACGACGGAACGGGACAGAGCAATCTCAAATCCCACGTGAGAGGAATTTCGCCTGGAAAAACTTTTGAGCATGTACGTTATTTTGTTTGTTTGTTTGTTTGTTTGTTTGTTTGTTTGTTTTAAAAAAGAAAGAAAAAACACCTAAGACTAAGGAGCATGAACGTTAGGTACTGCTGGCACACTTGTAAAAAGGTGGACGAGACTCATGAATTCCCCGGCACAATGACACAGAAAATAACCACGTCGGCGACGGCAAATGCAAGTGCCAACGACCCCACTGCGTACGCTGGTCTAATTAAACCTCTATCGCGAAGGCCGGCAATCAATAAAAAATTATTTCTTATTCAATTTGGGCTTCGGCTTTAATTACGAGTATGCGACACGCTGTGATTCTGAGAGCATCTGATAGGTTGTTCTGATATACTTCGCACAGCTCTAAAGAGAAAGGGACAGTGACAGCACCTCCCTCCTCCTGCATGTGGCTCTACTGTCGGACGGAGAGCTTAAAAGGCTCGTGGGTGCAGACCCGGGCGTACAGCTCTATGGGTTTTCACAGAAAGAGAACAGAAGGAAGTCAGCAGAAAAGGTGGGACTAGCTGTTCACCCCATTCATTTTCTGACGCCTTCTACTCTATGAGAGCAAAACAGGTGAGTTTGGCAACGTTTTAAAGGGTTCGGGTGATTTAAATGACCCAAGGCGAACCATAGCCCTTTGCAAACAATCCAGGCACCAGGCACGAGATGCATACCATAAAGGCGGAGAAATGCTACTTTGTGATGCTGTTTGCTTACAAAGAAAATGTGAAGTCCTTCTATTTCAAATGTTGCGCAAAACTAAGCAAAATGTGTATCTGAATACTTAAAATGGTTGCCGATTCTTTTGATACAAAGATTCTGAGTCAAAAGAGTTAAAATAATGGCTGGAATCAAATAAACTATTTTTATAACAAATATCAAAATGGGTTCACATTTTGCATTGTCTGAACGTATTATTAGGTAAGCTCTGAGGGGCCAGAGTTGTCCGCTTTTACTTTAAGACCTGATACCTGTTGCACAATGCCCCAGTGTAGAAAAGGGCATTTGATGACTATTTTCTTTGGAGGCTAAATAGCAAATAAAATCAAAGATACTAAAAAAAAACAAACAAACAAACAAACAAAAACAAACAAACAAACAAACAAAAACTCAGTGCAGGTGAAGGAGACTTTACCCCAATTTCCCGGCCCCATAAGCTCATCCAAGATCCTGAACGGTGGAGTGGATGAGAAGAGAAACTGGATTTTTCCATGTAGCAACCAGCAGAGGAAGAGTTCACCATTTCCCCCATCAGCTTCATCTCCTAAGTCTGTCTTCCCATTGACCTGAATTTTACCTCGCTGCTAGAAGGCACACACCGTGCGGCCGTCATCTGCAGACTGAGGAACTCTGGAAATGTCTATTCTTCAGCACATTTCTCAGGAAGATATCGCCCCCACAGAAATAAACGAATGTTCAGATGACACCAAGGATCCGACTTGGGAGGTACGGTGGGCGCAGCGCCCCCCACTTCTCTCTGTCATTGCCATCAACCAGTAGGCGGCTGGACGCCCCAACCAGCTAGGGGTGGTGGCTGCCCAGACGAAACAAGGTGAGTTCAAGTGGATAGTTCTGTTCATGCCCACTATCCTCTTTTTTCTTTTTTTTAAATCTTATTTTAACTAAGAACTGTATATTTTAAATCTATTAAATGCCATCATTTCTAAAGACATATCAAGGTAAAAATATACCCATGAAGCTGTTGCACTTGCAAATTATAGAATAATGACAATAAAAACTATTATCTGGGTTATTCGAAACAACGCTTTGCCATCACGCTTTTAAAATATCTTTTAGACGGGAAAAACGAACCTCGCTTTAGGTCTCAATTTTTCCAAATTTCATGAAGAGGAGAAAAAGAATATTAACCACCCCCCAACCAGGAAATTACGGTTAAGCCTCACATATCAGCGTACCCTTTGGAACTTCGAAACAGCAGCAGCCCTGACAAGAATATCACTCCCAAACAGAGCCACCGCCTGGAACTAACTAGAGTCCACCTGGAAAAGAAAGACGGAACAGAAAAACCCATTCTTCGCAAAAGACATCTCCTCTGAACTATTAAAAATAATCATACTGAGATCACTCATCCCCAGTACACTTATTAAGAGATTACATGAAGAACTTAACACATGCATGTAAAAATGAACTGTGGACAACTCACGAAACACACAGAAATGGGAAAATGAATGGTTTCAATGACCCATGTGAAGCTTAGCTGGGTTTCCAATGGCTCGGGGGCACCCGTGGGTGGGGGTTGGAGCCCACGCTGACATCGGGCAGCCTTGTTACGATGTGGCTGGCTAGATGTGTTGGAGTTTTTCTACAAACGGAATGACAAATCTGGCACTTGCTGAGTGACCTCCTGTTGAGATTTTTCACAGTCACTCAAGTTAACAAAGTAACTGACTTAGGACACCCCTTCTGGGGTGACGAAACGCTTTGGAACCAGATGGTTAGAGACGGTGGTTGTATAACATTGCGAATGTACTAAACGTTCACTTTTAAACGGCTAATTTTACGTTGCAGGAATCTCCTCTCCGTAAAAATAAGAATAAAACATTTTNTTTGGCCGCCGTCTCCCCGTTTGGCCCACCTCACAGCCCACCCTTCCCCACCCCCACCCCCTGCCCCGGCAGCCACGCTCCGGTTCTCGCTTATCCGTACAATCGTGAACCCATCGGGTCCAGCTTTTTCAGATCATACGGATAAGCGAGATCGTGCGGAGCTTGTCTTCCTCTGTCCGACTGATGGCCCTTCGCCGATGTCCTCTGGGTTCAGCCGTGTTGTCCAAATGAAGGGACTTCCTTATTTACCGCTGAAGAGCATCCTACGCTACACGCAGTGCATTTTCTTCCTCCATTCATCTGCAAGGGGCATTTAGGTTGTTCTCATATTTATCTTGGCCGTTGTGAATGATCCCGCGATGAACACGGGGTACCCTTTCGATAGTGGGAAACACGCGGGATCGATCACCATACACTTGTAACAGGGCGTATGCCATCCCGTCCGGTGGGACCCCATAAATGTGAGTGGCTTTCCGCGAAAGCATCTGGTTTCTAAAACATTCTTCCTTCTCCTGAATGCTTAGGAGCGGGCCTTGCCTGGTGCATGTGCCAGGTTGGCAAGGAGGGTGCATGTTCCAGCTTTTGATTTTTCTGGAAAAATAATCGTTGGTGAGAACACTCGGTGTCGCATCGGATCCGTTCTCGTGGCTGCTGTACCAGCGATAAATAAATACTCAGTGTGCGTATTTAGCGCACTAACCCTTCTTCCTTCAGCCCACTCTACAG
>NW_024351648.1:3571883-3582866 GCF_902729225.1 Pteropus medius
ATGTAAGATGAACCACAGAAAAATGTCAACATGAAATAAAATGCCCGGCATGGGGGTCGGTGGCCGAGAAATGTTGAAAAATGCACCGGTCGATACTCATCACAGAGGAGTTAGGGGCCTGAGAAGGAACAGATCTGGAGACACCCACGGAAGGAAAGGCTTGACTTGCAGGGGCCAATGTCTCAAGGTCAAGGGTGAGACCACCACTAGGCCACCGGATGGGAATGCGTCTGCCTCAACCCTCAGCAGGAGAGACCAAGCTCCCACAGAGCTGTGTGCCATCACGCGGGGCGTCCTAGCCTAGGACAGGCGTCCAGTGTCTACGCCCCTGGCTCTGGCCAGCTTGCCCGGGTAGCCAGTCTCGGACAGGCTCTGAAGTCGGACTGCGAGGGCCTGACCCTCGGCTGGGTCCCTCCCTGTGACCTGGCAGATGAAATCACATCCTGCTTGCTCTCAGTGTCACCCCTTCCACATCGCCTTCCCTCCTTCCTCCCCCCTCCCTCCCGTGACTTTGTCACTCTCTCCTCTTTCCCAGGTTGGCCCTAATTATGTCCTTTCTCCTTCTCTGCCTCTGCCCCTGAGACTTATTGGGGACCCGGCGAGAGCTGGAGAGCTATGGAGTGACGGACGGCGTTGACCGCTGGGGGGTGACAACGGTGTATATTTGTGAGACCTCAAGCCTCCAAAGCCGATGACAAACAATAACAGATGTGCACACATCCGAGTGCTCCACTGTACCCTGCAGACTTTCCCGTGGGAGAAGCCTCTGGAACTCAGGGCTGCAGAAATCCCACCATAGAGCTAGCTGGTCACCCATGCACTGGCCTCAGGTGTTTAGGCCCAGACTGTCCCAAGAGAGCTCTGTGCTAAACTCTTCTCGAGTTTATTTTTCATTTGGCGTGACGAGGTTGGTCGGAATGTGTCATTTTTAAATGGTTTAATAAATTAGACATCAACAAGTCAATGATACTGGTCAAGAACAGCGTTGGGCAACGGTTCCTGCCCCTTTTCAACACTCTAGTGTTTGTCCGGTTTGTAGTAAATGATGGGTAATCAGAAAACAGAAGAAATATAACTCCTTACATGACACTCTCCAAACCGGGCGATGATTTGAAGTTCCCAAGACAGAATCTCCATTTTGCTAAAAAAGAAGTTATCCTCAAACCTCCCACATTGCGATGGAGAGGCCGACAAGCCATACCCCAAGCCATCGCAACGCGGTGACAGGCCAGCCTCCTTCCCCTGCCTGCCCACGGGTGACCGCGGCAGACACCCCGTGCGGAAGCCAGCGCACACACATCCACGTCCTTCCCCAGGGACAGGCACTCCGCTCAGCCGGAGACACACAAGGACCCACGGAAGTGGTCAGAGTGTTCAAACCTCACAGTAAATAATGGCACTTGTTTCAGAGGTTTCATTATGAAAATCCGTAACACTTGGAGAGACTATTATGGGGCTATTAAAAAGATTTTTGCATTCGGTTTTCAAGATGACTTAGGCAGCGGGCCATCACTGCAGTAATTACTCTATTTATCACTTTGTAAACGGACCTTAACGCTTCATTAAAAAAAAAAACGAGAAAAATGACCGTGCTCTTGTGCAATCACCAAGCCAGAGTGGCAGTGAAGGTGGTGGTCACACTGATAAGGAGCAAGTCTCAAAGGGCTGTGGGCCGGCCGGGTGGCGAAACCGTTCAAAGAATGGAAAGCTAGCAACGTTACGTAACCCTGCAAGTCGCAACAACTGTATCTGACATATTGCCCCCAGGTCCCTACACAAGTTGAAAATTTCTTTAAGTCTTTTTTTATTTCTTAAATTCAGCATGGAAGTGGTTAAGAAATCTTCCGGCATGCACACATAGCGACGATTTCCAGGTTCTTACTTGTGTTGGCAATTTTGCAAGGACACGAAGCTATTTGTATAGCACCTCGCTGCAAGAATACGTGGGTTCATCCAACAGGCCATGCGGGGGGCCTTTCTCCTCTGATGCAAAAAAAACCCCACAACAAACAAAAAACAAACAAACAAACAAACAAAAAATAGGTGTTTCTCGTGTGAGACCAAACCATGGAGGTCCTGTGGCACGTGCAACCTAACATAACGCAAAATGGGAAAACACACTAAAAAAAAACCCCAAAGACAAGACGAAAGAGATGAAAATGGAGAAGGCACATACGTGGTCCTCATCTAATGCTGCCGCCCTTTCTGGGGCATCTCAGTGGCACTTTATATAAATAACCTGTGATTGTAAGCCACACACACCTGCGGTGAGATGCCGACGCTTACGTGCTCAAATTTGGGCCAAGATGGTTAGACATTTTGCTTCGAGCTTTCCAGCTGAGAAGGCAAACGCCACCATCCCCGTCTCTCCGTGTGTGTGTGTGTGTGTGTGTGGACGCACTTACAGGCGTAGAATTGATGTTATTAACAAAGATCACACCTCTGATGGGATGTTATTATTTATTCTCTGTACCGGGAGCCGGGGGTAAGGGT
Source organism: Pteropus medius (assembly GCF_902729225.1). Taxonomy (NCBI): domain Eukaryota; kingdom Metazoa; phylum Chordata; class Mammalia; order Chiroptera; family Pteropodidae; genus Pteropus; species Pteropus medius. The sequence continues at coordinate 3,574,377 of NW_024351648.1, forward strand.
AAGAAATAAGAGTCCTTTCTGTAAGAGAAACATATCGTGTGGTTTTTCGTTTATAATAAGTATCCTAATTTCCTACACTTCATCTGAGGGCACTCCTGCCCCATGGATGCACTGTTACTCAAAGGTACTTGCGAATGCAGGCATGCCTACCTGGTTATTACTTCCATCCCACGATGTGGCGACTCACAATCTACTCTAATACGTTCTTTATGGGGAAGATGGTAGCTTCGGTAAAAATACTCTATCCCGCCTCCCTGCCCGTCCCCACTCTGAAGTAACAAGGACAGCAATCGAAAAAGTTTGTAGGCAGTGCCTGGGGCCTGGTGACTTCTCAGGCCCTAGGGGGCCCCGACATCACAAGGGGGAGGGAGCAGGCATGATTCTCCACGGTCAGCAGAGCTGAGGGTCCACATGAAGGGAAGAAGGCTTTGGATGGAGCTGAAACCCAAGAGAAGGGAGTTGTAGTGGAAGGTGGCATTGTCCCCAAGCCTTGGGGACAGGAAAGTCTGGAGACAGAGCGACTTAGCAGCTCTCTGTTTCTTCACTCTACCATCTACCACCTGCCGGTTTGCCGCACTTGAGTGACACCAGCCCGTGACCTGCACGGCTGCTGAGGGCAGCTATAAGCAGGCAAAGGGACACGGGAGCCTGAGGGACGGTGGCCAAGCTGAAATGCTAGTGGCATCTGCTAAAATAAAACTTAACCTGACAGAGGAAAAAGTTTAATTGGAAAGCAATAAGAACACGCATGGAGAGGCACATGGAGCATAACCACTTTCTGAATTAAAAAAAATATATATCTTTTAAATCGTCGCAGAAAAGCGCAAAGCCTCGGTTAAACAAGAGAAATAAATTCTAAAGACATGCTGCATGACGTTGTACCTAAAGTCGGCAAAACTGTCATGTATACTTAAAAACGTACCGACGATGAAAAGATAGAATTAACGGAAAATATCTATTGCTCTGGAGCATCAAAGTCATGTTTTGGATGATGACGGAGACGTGGAGGCATTCAAGAGCGAAGAACAAGAACACGGAATTCACAAGTCAAAGGGCAAGAGGCTTGGTGGACGGAGCCAGGGGACAGTTATGGGGATGACAGAAGCTGGGCAGGTGGACATCGTGGGCAGATGAGTCGGTGATTTAATGCTGGCGTGTTAGGAGAGAAGGTTTTACTTTCAACTGCTAGGCACGGGCAGGACGGAATACAACACAACTTTCAAATTAACAAAGGAATTGTTAAATTAACGTGGGAATCGAGAAAAACCAAACAAAGCAAAATAAGCGTCGGTCACCGCGGAAGAAGAAAGCAGCAAAGCGGAATTTATCCATCGCGACGGTGAAGGTAGATAAGGTGGAATTTTCTTACTGAAAGACAAAAGTGTCACGGTGGATCTGAAAAGTCCGGCTCTTAAAAACGACAACAAAAAGCCATGGACTCGGCCCAAAACAAAGCGACAAAGAACGTTGAAAAACGAAGAGCTGAACAAAGGTACCCGCAAGCAAAGACCAATAAAAATAAAACGAGAGCGGCGATATTAACATCGAAGAAGCGCTCGAGACCGGAAGTGTAAAACTGGAAAAAAAGGAATATTACATAATGAAAAATACGCGATCGGAGGCAAAAATAAGAACTCTACATCTTCAGGCACTGAGCGAAATGGCAGGTGACTAGATCAAGCCGAAGCGCTTAGAAATATGAACGTTTAAAAACTGTAAAAGATACTTGAACATACCGCTCAACTTGACGGCAAAACATAAATGTGAATTTGAAGACTGAATATAACACAATCAAGAAGTCTGATTTACTAAATACAGAACATGAGAGCTTCGGAATTTACAAAGGATATAATTTTTTTAAGGTCCATGGGACAATCAAAAATCGATCTGTACTCAGACACTAGTAAACAGTAATAAATCTCCTATTAGCCACATTCATAGATAACAAAATATCAAGATATCCAAAAGAAAATTTAGTGACATGCTTCTAGATAATCTCAGAACCTAAGGGCAAGTAAATGTTTGAATCGCACACCATCTAGAAAATAACAAAAAGGGGATTCGTTCTCGAAAATGAAAGGTACATAGCTAAAGCTACTCTCGAAGAAAATCTATAGCCACAAATGCCATTGTTCTAAGAAGACTAAATGAGACGGGCATTCGATTTAACAAACTTAAGACGAAAGGGATAGTGAAAGTGAGTTAATAAAGATTAGATGCTGGCATTAAATTAAAAAATAAGATAACTATGAAATTAATATACTTAGTTCTTTGAAAAGAATATGGGTAAATGAGAAAAAAAGCAAAAATCTGTATTAGTAATAAGGAAGGGGGTAGTACCATAAATATAAAAAAATATTAATAATATTATTTATAACTCCGGGAGATAAATTTAAATTTTAGGTAAACTAATTTCCTAGCAAGTCATAAATATCAAAATCCAAGGAAAAGGTAGACGAGATCAACGGAACGATTGTAATATATTCTGGAAAACTAAAGGATGTGCTTTAAAAGATTTCGGGGTAGGGTGGGGGAAGGGTACCAAGCCCACGTGGTTTTCCAGTTGACGTCTCTTTGATATTTAAAACCTAGATATTTCCTATGTTATGTAAATGCTTCCAGACTCTAGAAAAGGATGAAATTCTTCTTAACCCATTTTAAAAATACAAGCCTAATATCAGTATGCGATAACATACAAATAAGGAGACCCATCTGGAGACTATGGTCATAAAAATTAAATAAAGTATTGGTAAATCAAATTTAGCAACGTATCAAAAGAATACCACACCAGAACAAATTAGAGTTTATTCCAGGAATACAAAGATGATTCATTATTGGGAAATCTAATCGACATAACTTATTACACCACAAAATAGAAGCAAAAGCCTACAATTCTATCATGCCAAAAAGGCATTTAATAAAATTCATGCAGCCTCTTCCAATAGAAATTAAAATGTGAATGGACACGTACAATTTAATTCTGATAAATTTACCAAAACTTAACAAGCATATTCAATGCTCAAAACGCTGAAATATTTTTATTAAAATCAGAAATAAGACAGCAATGCCGTTTTCCATAGAAACAAAAGGACAGCAAACAAACGAGAATGGATACGCACATAAATACAAGTGAATTTACTGTAATCCTGTGTTAGTAGCCAAACGAAACACGGAATGCAAACAAAACACAGTTGCCCATCCATGTGAGACGGCTGACGGCCGAAATTATGGTACATCCATATTGTAAATTGCTATAATTTTAAGTCATCTCAACATATGCCATTGACCTAAAGCGATATTCGTACTTGAATAAAAATGCTACAGAATGCTATATATAGAATACTCTTTATAATCATAGCATGATCCCATTTTTAGAAAATCCCAAACTATACTGTATATATGGGAATATTTTTCTATTCCAAGAGAAGGAACACAGGGAAGATTAGATTTTTATCTCTCTTTTATTTTTTTTACTTGCATCATTTTTCAATTGTTCTTATTTGGGGCAAGAAAATTTCAAAGAGACCCACCCCCCCAAAAAAAAAAAAAAAATTATTGATAAGCAAACACCTTCCAGGCCCCCAAAGCCAAGATATGGTGGTATATTAAGTGTTTTTGGGTGGGTAGAAGGAGGCATCACGACAGTCAGCCTCCTATCACACTTGGCTTGACTCCCCTGACTTTCATGAAAATAAGTCCCTCCTTAGCTTCTCCACCAATCCCAAGCCTCCCCCATCTGTGTAGAGACAGCCTCCTGCACCTCCCTCAGCTGGCTTGCCAGAGATAAATACCAGCACTCTGACCTGTGTAAAGCTCGCCCATCCCAGCGCAAGAAAGGAAGTTTGTATCTGCTCTGGTCTTTCCTAGGCAGCAGAGGAGGATAGGAAGGGAAGTGCACCTCCCTCCTGGGGGTCTCCAGTGGTTTGCTTGGCCTAGGCAGGCAGGTCCCTGGGAAGGGTCCCACTGACACTCCCCTTGCTGGTTTGATCACATGTTTGGGTTTTTTGTCCCTGCCAGCACTGTTACAGTTTCAAGGTGACTCTAAAACGGTCGAAGGCGTCCTTCTGCTACAAGTCTGCTGCTGGGATGAGCACAACCATGACATCCGCCTTGGTTCCTCTTCTGCAGCCATTGCATTTATGCTGTTTTAAACCTCCCCTCTTAGATGCCTCTCTTCTCGGCTGGACATTTGGCAGCTAAAGCCTGAGAACTAATTGCTATTGTTGGAGCCACACACAACAGAGCACCCTGGGTGAGCCCCTTCTGAATTCAGATGAGAAAAAAAAGAAAGTAAAACAAAGACAAAAAAAAAAAAAACATCGGGAGAGCCACAGTCGCTACTTCCAAGATGCCCGGATGAATTAGGGTCATTAAAAAGCAGAAAAGAAAGAAGGAAAAGGGAAATTTTGAGACCTGGCCACTCCCAAGTCCTGACACTGATCTCATTCTGTGAGATGCGATTAATCAAAAACAAAATACAGAGAAGGGAAAAGTAAAACCAGACAAGGGAGTGAGGCTGTGTGTTGAAAACACCTCTCAATTTTCCGAAAAAGAAAAGCTGGACTTCTCTGACAAACGGTGGGAGGTGGGAGGATTGCAAAGTCTGGAGCAGATACTGTCCGGGGGGGTGGGGGGGAGGGCTGCACAGAAGCTTCTGGCAACACAGTCGCAGCCAAGAGCGAAAAGGAGAAACCATCTCAGCTGAAACTGCGTATCCTTTATGGCAGACACAGCTTCCATACAAGAGAGATGTCCCAACCTGCATCTTTGTAGCTCACCTTTGCCAAGATCCAAGTTAATATCGTAAAAAGGAAATAAAATCATCTGTGAGATATAGTAATTTACCATTGTTTCAGCAACAGAATTCTTGACCCTCTCCTCCCGGATATGGTAAAAACTAAATGAAATGACTCAAAAGTTTCATTTATGTAAAATCCAATTAACTTTATAAATATACTTAGCAAAAAAAAAAACAAAACAAACCCACTATATTCCTTTAAGAGTTTATATCAAAGTTTATCTGACTCTCCCGTTCCAAATATACCCTTCAACACATCTAACTGTTGTAATAATATTTCAAGTTTTCCACCTTGAATATTTGATACATGTGAAAATGATACATTTTAATTAAAACCTAGTTATATGTCATTTATAATAATTCAAAATATATTTAATATTATATATATATCATTAGTCGGAGCTATATTATTCACATGTAAAACGTGTTTTAAGGATAACACTTAAATATGGTTGAATTTAATAAAAACTCCATTCCTTCAAAATGGATTTGAATCAAAACCACCCCATAGAAAACGGGATCCATTAGCTAGGATTGCCACCGACCCCGAGTTTTCACTCCTGTGTCCTGGTTTTACACAAAATGATCTGGTCTGAGGCTCAAAAAGTAATGATAAATGTCAAAAACCCACAGAAGAATGTTTCATCGCGAGCATGTGCTTGCCATGTAAGGGAGAGAAGCGGCCGAAGGACCCGTGTGACTTTCCTATTTCGGGATGCATCCCAAGTGACGAATCTGAAGTAAAGGACCAAGATTAAGGTATGGCCGAATTCACTGCAGTCTTCCTCATAATAGTGAAAACTCATGAAAAATTGGAGCCAATGCAAACACCCAACTTTGGGGAACGGTTAAGTACGTTGTGGCACGTGCATGTCATACAGAGCCATTAGAAATAGGCTTAGAATGAGTTTAAGGCACTGAAAAGCTTTAAAATGCCAGGAAATAAACATATTAGCACAAGAGGTTTGACTATGCTAAAATATGTTTCTGAAATCTAATAATAATTCAAAAAATATATATATATATATTTATATATATATATAAATATATATATATATAAATATATATATATAAAAATCTAAAATACATATTATATATATGAAATCTAATATATATATGTATATATACTCAACTGCTCTCAATGATGGACTTACTAGGGACTTTAATTTTCTGGGTTTTTTTCCCAAAATTCTTTAGCTTAGAGACAAATTTTTATCCCTAGATGAGTAGCTTTAGGCAAATTTTAAAAACAGAACAAAATAAGAACAAGGCATGATAGAAAGAATACCATACGTGGCCCAGAAGACTCGATTTGTGCTCTCGGCTCTAACCTCGGACACACTGCTAACCACCTTAGCGTATCAGTTTATGCACCTGGAAGATGAGAAGCTGGACCAGATCATCCCAAGGGCCCTCAGAGGCAAACTGAGCCCGGTCTGGGGGGCCAGCCCCTTCGCCCATGAGCCACAAAACCTCGGGGAAGTGGTGAGGTTTGCAGAGCTGGCCAGGGGCTCCAGCGTCAGCCTTCCTCAGCCTGTCCAGTCCCTATCCATACCTGAGGCTTGTAGCTGCTCTTGCGCTGGACAAGGAGGTTCCTTCCGTGGGAGGAATGACCAAAGAGGAAGATGAGTCAAAAGCAAGGTAAGTCACTGGAGGACGAACTGGCCTAAGCTATAGGTCGAATGACATTGCAGTCCGCGAATAATTCACTCTCCCAGCTTCGAATCCTATGTCGGTAAGGAACAGGGAGGAAAAGGGACGACCCCTCCTGCACAGAAACCCCGCAAACCTCTTTATTCTCTAAAGAACGAGAATGAGATACCCAAGTAGAATAGATTTTTCTCTTTTTTTCAAGCAGAAAATCAAGTCTGGAAATATTTACTTAAAAACTCTCAAAGAAGTAAATGATTTTCCCAGGTGATACGGTGAACATTATGATAAACTAGTCTATCCAGAAGAATGGCATGTGTTCCGCTGTGCTGTCACCTGCCTAGCTCAGCCTAGTGACAGCCAAACCTAATCTCTCAGGCCAAATAAGGTATGATAGGATTACATAATTAATTTTCCTGTTAGGCATAATTGTTACTGACTTTATGTCATTTACAGTGTGAGCTCACCCAGCAGATGATTGCTATCACATTCTAATTATAAAAACACACAAACAATTTGTAACCATTCATTATTAAGTAATGAGGGAGGCCACAGTTGCTAATGACAACCACGAAAAATGAAAATTAAAGGCAGACTGGGCAAGAGGTGCCTAAGAAATTAATAAATTGATCTCGATGAAATATCTCAGTTGTATCATTCGGTCTCTAGTTTCTCAGATTACCTGCTAGGCGTGTTTTCCAAGAGCCACGCTGTTGAACTTGATTAAATGTCAGGGTGACCCGAATCACTCCGTGTCACCGAGAACCAAGAGAAAATACAAATATTTAAGATACAGTTTAAACGTTCACCTCTGCACTAACAAAAAAGACAGCATGCCTCGTTGGCTGCCTACAACAAGGCAAGCACAAAATCCCAAGTCTTAAAAATAGGTAAATTGAAAGGTACCTGGATAACAGAAGGACGTAGTCTGTGGTTCCCGGTGGTGCTCATGGAAGCGTTAGTGAATAAAGAGTGTGTCACGAAGTGGACAGAACCACGAGCTGAAGGGTCAGTACCTCTCGCCAGTTGTAAAGCAATCTAAAAATGAAACTAAGCGTCTCCGAAATCAAATTCTAGGTGATTGGCTCCCCGTATACGCTGCTTGTCATTCAAAATGGTGTCCACCTGTCATGTCTGAGCCGGTGTGAAAGGTCCCATCTTATGGAGGAAGAGTTTCAGAGAGGCGATGAAGAACCTGTGAATTCTATTGCTGAAACTCCATCTCTGTCGAAACTCCATTTTTTAAACTGATGGGGGGCGGGGAGGGAACCTCAATAGAATCTTCTAGGAAAAACAAATGCTTGTTGAAGGATGAGCCAATGAGAAGCACTAAACTAACGTTTTAGGTTTTGGGGTCTCATTGAAGGGAAAGAGGGGCATCGAAAAGGCGACCCCCTCCCTCACCTACCCCACCGCACAGAGCCCCTGCGACGTGTGAATGAACCAGCCCAGCCTTTCTCAGCATCTCGCTCTGGCTCTGAACTCCAATAGCTCCTGGAATAACCATGTAGCTGCTGAAAATCAAGCATTAGTTGAACAGCAAGGCTGACTCAAGAATAAAAGTGATTAACTAAATGTTTGCAGTGAGGGTATGAACGTACAGGTTAATCACCAATGGACTAACTCTACATACATAGCAAAACGTTTTAAAATGCTCGGGATGGTGACAAAGGCAAGTGAGTCCTATACGTGAATGTCAGGAGTCAAAACCAGGACTTGTTTGAGAGCCTGTGGTTTGCAGAGTTTACAATGAGAGTCAATAGGAAAAGATGATTTGCATACATGTAACTGGGTAAAGAATGGACAAATTATACATGCAGAAATACAAATATAAATGTGAAAGCATATTTTGGTTATATAAAAATCACTCCCTGGTAGCCATAAGCAAATTAGAAATAAAAATTAGGGGGATGGGGAGTTACTTTTAGTTTTAGAATTATTCGATAGACAAGTATTTTTCTGTTCCAAATATCTTTTAAAATTATTGGGCCTCATTAACCCCACTCCAACACACACACACACACACACACACACACACACGA
>NW_024351648.1:3582877-3584307 GCF_902729225.1 Pteropus medius
CACACACACACACACACGAACCATACAGCCACTAAAGCTAATATCATAGATGACGTTTTTAAGAGCCAGTAAGGTGCCTGTTTCTTAACAAACTTGTGATACCCAGTATCATGTGCTGACCCAAATTTGACCACACTATTGTCTCTCTCTTGTTCTTGAGAGACACAGCAGAACTTTATAGATTTCCCCAAAAGTCCCAACCACAGTGTGATAATCTACTGGTCCACTCACGGTCCAGGGACTGTAGTCTGAGGCAGCTTTTTTCCTTTCAATCTCAAATCCTCTTGTAATCACTACGAACCCCACTCCAGGCCCACATGACACAGATCTCATGCTCACGCACCTCTTATTATGAGATCTCGTTGTCACAGGGGATCTACGATGCGAAACAGCCCGTATTCAGTTAATTGACCTAACACCCAAAATGACTTACTCTGATGACAAACTGAGCGGAAAAAGGGTGACCGTAAATGGAACCGAGAGAGCTATAATTTGAAGGGTACACACTGCTGGCGTCACATGATGCTGAATTCGCGCGATCCCCTGAACATTCGGCGTTAGACAGTGAGATAGCTGATTGCTTGAAAAACTAATCATGGCGATCCATGAACCTGGTGAAGTACAAGTTCATCCCTCGAGAGAGCAGAGGATCAACTCCAGAGACAGGATCTCAGAACAACGCCACTCCGATTTCTCCACCTGCCCTCATTAGTGAAAAAATCAACACCATTCATGCGAGCGCCAAAAAGAGATTCGAAGAAATAACTAACAAAACACACCCGTTTGGCCCTTTGAATTTGACTCTGAACTTAAAAGCAAAACAGAACCACCGAAAAGAACGTTCTTTAAAAATGTGAGAGCATATCTGGTCAGCAGACCTTGTGACTTGGTTGATGACAAGGAGAAGGGGACCAAAAAATAAAAATAAAAATAAAAAAAATAGACAAACATGTTGTCTAGAAATATCCCTTTCTACAAACGAAGAAAATGCACAAGTTTTCCCTCTGCTGGTGTGGCTGGTGTCAGGAGAATGAGGATTATGGTGGAAACACCCATGCCAACACCTACGGTCGACCTACAGGGGGTTCCAGAGCCCCCCACGACCTAAGCAGGAGAGAACACTGGTATTTTTTAAGTTTCACTACATAATGTAAGCAGAAGACTTAAACTTCAAAATGATACAGAAATGTAAACTGAGGCATGCTCCTTCAGGCTCCGCACCCCAGGCACAGAGTTCTCACTCAGACCTCCCTCTTTGGGTGCTGGACCGGGATCCTGCCTCCAAGTACCACCTCCGCCCAGACAGCACCCCAAGCAAGCCGCCTGATCCGGCTGTCCTGGCCGCCAGGCCACACGCCCAAAGGCCCATTTGACTCGGAGGTGCCTCGGACTCCTGGTCACGCTCACGGTCCTTGCCGCCTAATCTTCCT
>NW_024351648.1:3584691-3585397 GCF_902729225.1 Pteropus medius
CCACATCTGTTTAATATTCTATACTAATTTCTCATTGCTCGTATGGTAAACACAAAACCCTCAGCGCGGCTTGGTCTCACGGCACCGCTCCTGGCCTTTGTGGCACTCGCCACAGACACAACGTTCTATTTGTTTGTGGCTCGTGTGATTCATGTTGTCTCCCCAAAGTCAGTCCGTGTGGGCAGGCGCCAGCGTATGCAAATGACTCCTCGCTGCCTGGCGAGCGCCCCGTGTATGTTTATATAATGAGTGAACCAGCGAAAGGAGGGGTGAATGAGTCAGTGACCTGCCCTGCTCCAAATGACATGGCAATCCCAGTTACCTGGATGGTAACTGTAAGAACTGGGTAATGTATCTGTGTCATGGAAACAGTGTCCCCATGTGTTTAGGTGTCTAATTCTTATTGGTAGCAAATTATACAAATACTAACACATTCCCGTCTCCCTCCGTCATGTTTCTACCCACCTAATTTGTATTTACTTTCAAAAAGTAGACACAGAAGTGCTAGTCATCATTGGAAAAGGGAGAAATAAAAAGAAAATCTAAAAAAATAACCTACTTACTATGAAATTGTGATTAACTTAGCATGTTTCCTTAAGGGATTCGTTCTGAGAGGGATTATTATACGGGTGAGCCAATTTTTGTAACAAGTGAAAACAATGTTACTTAGAAATCATCCCAAGTGATTAGTACCTCTTTATAAAAA
>NW_024351648.1:3588817-3671371 GCF_902729225.1 Pteropus medius
GAGTGAGCGCGTTGGGCAAATTGTAAACAGGATTCGAGAGAATGTTGGCCGGCGTTTGGTATTCAAGTACAAATTTGCATTTCTAGTTATTTTGGTCTTTTTATAACCTTAATAAGGAAAGAAAAAAAATTCACCTGAAATAAAACTAAGAGTTATCCATCTAAATGGTGAATCAGGGATAGGGGGTTGGGTGTCTGCAACTTGGCCTCAGACAGACACGACTGCCCGATAATACAGAAGTCAGAACTCAAAGTCCATGGGACGATTTTCTAGCTCAGATATCAATAAGTGGAACTTAAAGATGACCACACACGTTCACCAACAGCGTTGAGTCACGTGCAAGGCGTGGCGGCTCAGCCTATGGGATCCAGGAGCTCGGATGTGGCACCCGCATCCCTCAAGGGCATCCACCGTCAACTGAGACAAGGGTCTCGGGCCCTCGCAATGGAAAATCCTTTTCGACTCTACTCATTTAGAAGAAAGCGCTTCATCAGTGGGCCTCTCCCCCGGCCTCGCAACGGGACCAGTCTGTGGGGATAAACCCTGTTTAACTCAGGTAAGAGTGACTGTAACTTCTGTCCTTGCTTTCTCTCCTGGGGATCTCTGAACGAATTTCCATAGGAACGAGGTATAGACTGTCATGGGGATTTTGATCCAGACACACGGAGCACCCGGGGAAAACGCAGTCGGAGGAAACGGCCGGCCTGGGGTGATCGGCCTTCGTCCACGAGGCCAGGTCTGGGGACACTTCTGCTCCCACAATATTCATCCAGGGCCTGAGTGCGTCTCTTTCCCGGCCACTGCCTCACAAATGGCACGAATCCTGCAGGGCCGACTCGAGATTCTTTGAGAGCCAGGGAGAAAGTTCCAGAACCTTCTACGCCTTCCCGTCTGTAACCTCCTCAAAGACGCCTCCCTCTGCCCTACCTACTCCATCCCACCACTCGACAGTGCGTCTTGGATCAACAGTGATCGACTTGCATCTCAATAGACTCAGACTGCTTCAAAACGTAGACTGAAAAAATATTTTCCTAAAAGCTGCTTGTCTTCATCCTAGGATATGGGGTTGGGGCGGCGGGGAATGGAAGATAGAGTAGAAACATGATAACTTTCTTTATTCTTTTAAAAATGCCTTATTTTTGAAAAATTCCAATAGAAAATTTCAGCCGAGGACAATGCGGAGTGTGACAGATCTCAACCTCGAAAGTGCTGGGACTTGAGCCACCTTCTCGATGAGTCTCTTCCGACCGGCATTCTAGCTCCTGTCACCTTATGCCACCCCTCACAGGCGAGAGAGAGAGACAAGTCACATTCTTGGAAGAACACGTCCTCTCTCAGGTCCTAATCTCTACCGCAAAAGGCACCGAGAACCAACCGGTCACCAAAACGTCACCAGCCAAAAAACCCCAACACCCTGCCTGGGAGAGAATGTCACACACGGTGGCTTGCAAGTTGAGGGATGGCACAGGGCGCTGAGTCAGTCACAGCAAAGCAGAAAATGGTTCAACAGAAGGGGTCGCTGAGGCCGGCCAATTATGTCCCCTTAGATGAGGTACCCACCCCTCGCCGCCCAGAACACCCCACCCTCCAACATGCTGCCTTCTGGGGCCGCCTGGTTCTGGAGAAATGACACATTTACAGTATATCGTGCTATGGCTCTTGGTAATTCGCAGATGCTTTTAAAACAAGAAGGCTGTTAACATTTTAGGATAAGACGATTTATTTTTGTCTTTGAAAATACCCACCGCGGAGTAGGAAAACATAGGCAGCCCTTTGAAAAGCTTTTTTTAAATGAAGGGAGGGAGCACCTTTTGTGATGTGGTCTGCTATGTCGGACTTAGCTATGTCAGACTTAGAAGAAAGTATTAACTATGTCTCACCAAGAGCTGTTTTTCCAGAGTTATGAGAGAAGCCCCTGGGTTTCTACCCAAGATTTTAGGATGGTTTGAGTTCAATACACGCAAGGCTTCATTCACGCTGCTAAATTGATAATATTAACCTTTCTTGCCGAGACACCTGAAAAATTCGACTTTTTCAGAGCAAATGTAATTAGTTCGCATTAGTAAATTCACACGTGGTGGCCACAGGAGCAAAGTGAACTCACAAGATAGGGATTCGTGTAATCAAAATCCCACCTCCCATTCTGAGGCAGCTAGCTACACTTCCTGGGCTGGGCGGATTCATTTTTTTTCTTTTAAATAAAAATGATCGGTCGATGAAACGGATGACTGACTACTTGCAGTTCCTCCCCTCAGGAGAAGTACTATGAAGGAAACCATTCTGGAGAGTGATCCCAAAAGTTTGTTTTTTGTTTTTTTTTTTTAGTTTGATGCAATGTTGACGACCAAGCCATGGTACGAGGCTCTCTTCCAGGCCAAAGGCTGGGAGTAGAGCGAAGAGGAGACTTAGGGAAGAGAGAGATGCTAGAGGCCGTCTGCGCATCTCGAGAAGGAAGGATGAATACGTAGCTTGTTCCCTCAACTCACTAAGAGAAAGGACCCAGAGTCGTGCGTCTGAAGGACCTCCGCCTTATTCACACGCCGCCACGTGTTTCCCCGCGAAGCTCGTGCTGTCACTGACGACGTGGGTGTGTGGCTGCTCCTCACGGCCTTCTCTCGCCTCGTCAGAATATCCCCCTTCTCAGCAGGTGGGGCCTTCCCACCTTGTCCTCTCCCTCCCTAAGGCTGGGGGAGGCCCCCGGGGCCTGGGAAGCGCCATCTCCCTGGAGCCCACTGCGGGACCCGCGGAGGTCCTCTGGGAGACGTGAGAAAACGAGACTGTGACATCGGAACAGGGCCCTGGCCTTCGTGCGCTGAGCCTGAAGTTGGGGGGGACGCAGAGCGGAGGCTGCTAACAACCCTTCTGCTACCACAATGTGTCCTAGGAATAAAGCCAGTCTGCAGGCAGGCAAGACACGCAGAGTCCCCAGAGGGCGCCATGCCCAGACCTTCCATTAACCGAGATGCTTTCCCCCCCCGCCCCCCGCAACAAACCAGTTGAAATGTTTACATCACCCACCCTCCCCCCCCCCCGCCAGAAATCATAGTAGAGACATCGTCACATCATGACATTTCCCATAAGGCCACAAGCCCTCCCTGGATTCAAGGACAGGAAGTGGCTGCACTGGAGAAGCTCATGCCACCCACACCCCCCCCGCCCACCTGCTGCAGGAGCCCCAGGCACATCAATAAACGGCATTTCCAGGCTCCTCAACTTTGGACCCCACGGCAATCACAGCTACAACCCTATCGGCACAGCGACGAGGACATCCAGGGCCCTGCACGTCACCAGGAAGCAGAGACCAGAAGAAAGGATATTGCCAAGATATGTTTTGTTTAAACGCAGGAAACTGGAAGCAAAGTCATATGGTCCTTCCCCGGGACCTGTGTTTACATGTTGGCTGCATCGAAAATGTTTTAAGTCGAACCCACAAATCCGTCTTGGCGTAGAAGGAAAGTACTGAGTTCAGAACAACAGCATAGAAATTAAACGACACCCCCCACCCCTCCCCAAAAAACGCACTTAGAAGAAGGTGATTTCGCGGCTCCCCAAAAGTCCTTCCTTATAAACTAGGGAGGCGTCATAGTAATTTAGCTCTTGGTCGGATTCAAGGAGGCATTCGGAGGTTACACAGTGGGTCGCCTGGCGTCACATAAAGCGCAAAGAGCAATTAACGTTCAGAATGGCGGTCACCAGTTAGTCGAACACGTGCACTGGCTGAGCAAGCTCCAACCTCGGTTTAAGTGTTCGGTAGCGCTCGACAGAGCTCGAAGCGACCCCGGTCTGGGGTCAGTTACTTTACTACAAAGTCAATGCCACGTTCGTAGTTCTAGGCGGCCCTGGGTACAGCTGGGGGACAGAAACGTGCCGTTTTTTTCTCCATATGCTGCCATTTCGAGGGGGGCAAAAAAAAGGCACGATGGGAAATAGCGAGACTTGATTGAGGCCGACCGACTTTGAAATTTAAGAACGAGGCATTCGTAGCCACCTATTTTAAGATTTTTTTAAAGGGTTAATTAAAAAAGAAAAAAGAAGAGGATGTTCTATGACTTTAGGTGAATACGACTGAGCAAAGGAGAACAGATGTTACGAGTCACAAAGCCACGGTGATCTTTATGTTAAGTGACGCCATCGCGGAGAGTATAAAATCCGAAGACACGACAGTATGACGACAACTTCCTCCGTGGGGTGAGTGGCCGTGGGTGAGCTTTCCCACCTGAGATGCTGTCGGCCTCTTCTGGACGACGCAGGGGTTAAACAGAACCTTCTCGGGGGTCCCTTCATCTCTCTCTCTCTCTCTGTGTCTGAAACCTGGCGGGAAGAACCTGAGCCCTTCACAGCAGCCTCCTCCCCTGGCGACTCAGGCGCCTGCACACCCAGTTCCGAGGTCCGGAGACAGGTTCCCTGGTGCCTCCCTCCAGAGAGCACACCAGGGGCCTCGGCGACACAGAGATGCCCTTCTGCGAATCAGCTATGGCTTCTGACATAAGGACCGACATCTATTTTCCATAGTTAAAAGACATTTATCCTAAAAAAAAAAAAAAGGGGGGGTCTCGGGGGCTCTGTTCTGCCTACTCGGATGACTCCCAACACAGGTATCCAGCCCAGTGTTTCCAGAAGCCTCCGCTGGCTCAGGCTACAGCGCCTTCAACTCGACACGTCAAAACTACAAACGTTCGCTCTCTGCCTCCCCTAGCAACTGCCAAGTCTCTGTTTTTCCCTGTCCCATCTAATGTCACCAATGATCGATGTTTCTCCAACGGATCCTCAGTCATCCTTAAGCTCTTGGCTTTTCTTCCACATTCTCCATTCCCCTTCATCCTTCACCAAGTCCTGCGCAATCCATCTCCGAAGGCGTCTGGTACCCCTCCGCCCACCGGCTCTGCCAGCTCCTCTCCCTCCCTCCCCACGCGACTGCTAGAGATCTTTCACGAAACACAGATCTGCTTATGGCATCCCCCGCGACGCAGCCACCGCCTGTAAAGTCAGGTCCAGTCCGCTTCGGCAGGCAGATCAACCAGCCCAGCACGCCCCAGTTTCTGCCAGCCTCCTCGTCTTTATTCCTCGAGGCAATCTGCCCACCCCAGTGTATTCTTATGCTGCCTTTAGTCACCCGCGCCCCACGCTCTGCTAGCTGGTGAACTTCTCTGCGTCTGCCACAGCCATGCTCATCTCTGAGCCCTTCTCCAAGCCCTGTGTGCCGCCCTGAACTCCCCCAGCCCCCCGGGACACTTTGCACACAGTCCTAATAACATCCACGTCACACTGCCGGGCAACCGGTTTATTCACACTCCGGAACCCTGGCCAAGGCCCCTCCAGGACGCACGGCTGTATCTCCTTTGTGTTCGGATCCTCAGAGCTGAGCTCGGGGCGTGGCGGAGGGCGGCCACCAGCAAATGTCTGCTGAATCTGAATACTGGGAAATGAAGGGAGTCAGCTTCATTCACGCTACCCACTTGGCGAAGGGTAGCTGGCCCTGCCCCCGATGCCAGCGACTCCGGCCGACGAGCAGAAGCAAACAACACGATTGTGCGTAAACACGCTGTCCTGGTTGGGCCACGTTTTCCAAAGGTTTGCTTCATGTCCTGGACCAACCGGTTGGTTAGTTGCTATTTGCAAGTCTCTGACCTGTATCCCTCTAACCGGAGAGACCTTTCATTATTACCCCGGGGTTCAGAAGCGAAAGAGGCCGCCCAAAGCTGAAAAGGATGCACTGTCCCCTGAAGCGTCTACGGCACATTCCGGGAAACAGGACCTGATCCGTGCCAACTCTCGATTGCCCCCAGAAGAGGCGTCACCGCTGGGGGTAGGAGGCAGGAAATCCCAGCCACAGAACCAAGGCGCCCCGAGATGCGACGTAAACAGACCGATCCGCGGAAGCAAAGGCGGGGATGATTAAGCTTTTGTCACGACCCAACTTTTGAAAAACTCACCGGGAGAAGGAGGAAGCAAGTGGCAAAATAACTGAAGTGAAAAGAGGTGAAAATGGAGCCGTTTTTTAAATGCCGCTCAATCTTGTGGGTTAATGATTCCGTGGACAGATGATTCACGCAGAGAAAGAAAAAGGCAAATAAGAATTTGGGGCTTGACGCAACGTTCCTTCATCTAGTATAAACTGCCACGGAGAGAAAATGAATCGCACGTCCCATGACGTCTGTTTTCAGAGCACACGATCGAGAGTGAGCCATCTCACTTTTAATGACTTGAGATTCCAGAAGAATTATCGCTATAGGAACCTTTCGCAACGGCAGTCCAAGTTACCAGGCACCGGTCCACAATAGTTTGGACCTGGTAGGGCCTTTCGACAGACCGAGTTATTCTCAAAATTCACCTAATGATTCCACGTGCCCAATAAAAGCCTGGCTAGAACCGAGCTCGTGGGATTATGTATTAGAACCGAGCTAGGGGGCTTATTTACAAGTGAGAGTTAATAGAAAGAGTGTCCAGGACACCAGAAGCACTCGAAGGTCATCTGCTACCATTTTAAATCTAACAAAAAGCCTCCGGTGTAAAACCTAATTCTCCGACGATCGCATCGATGTGGTGACATTCTTCAACGTTCTGGGTACGTATTAAAGAAAAATCGCGAGGAAAAACGGGATAGTATAAAGTCTGCCATTATTTTCGTTACCTCGAAAACTGACTTTCGATCATTTCACAAAGTAGGAATTGATACCAGTTACCCAAGATAACGGCAGCTCGCAGATATCCCAAAATGCTGGGGGGTAGACAATAAAATACACCCTACCGTTGGGAACATGTACCCAGATCTAATCTTCCCACTCCTCAGGGAGTCACTATTAAGAAACAAGTGATGCCCTTCGCTCCGCGTTGTCGTAAAGAAGCAGAAGGCGGACCCCAAAGGCCAATCCCATGTACGCTAACTAGGACAGGTTCCCGACTCAGAGCCAGCACACGTGGAGTCAGAGCCAGAGACTTTAACATCACACGCTTCTCAAACCACCGGTTCCGTCTCCCTGACAGTTCTCAAAGTCAGTTTAATCCACCCCTAGCATCACTTGATAGCATACGAGCCACCGCAGTGCCATGCAGGTAGGAAAGGTGAGCACTGTGTCGGATGAGACACGTTCTGTGAACACTTGTTTTAGTTATATACTTCGTTGTGCCCTGCCATCGTGATGAAAATGATGTCGAGGTGTCACGACACCTTCATTTCCCAGACAGGTGAGGGGACCCGTGCAAGGGAATGCCTGAGAAGCAGTTGTACACGCAGACATTAAAATTTGAGTCCTCTCGGTTTTTAAACATCCTTTCCCTTACATAATTGTGCCTTTTTCACCAATAAAACATTCACCGCGAGCGTCCAGCAGGATGAAGTTACAAAGAACCGTATTTGAGAAATGAAGAGAACCAGGACAAGAATTCTGCTTTCCACTGGGCTATTAGGGCCAGATGCCCTTTAAACGGGCCCTCGCGATCCCATAAATTTTTAATTACGAAATCACAGACCCACAGACACAGGGTGTTACAAGCGAGAACTGTTCTTTCCAAGGGTTATGCAGGGGAAACCTTAGCCGAGCCTGCCAAAAGCACAAGCGCGTGTGTACACACACACACACACACACATGCACACACACGCATACTCGCACGCTCCATCCCAAGGGCATTTGAGACCAAAGCCCCTGCCAGGGCCTACTGGTGGGCTCTTACAGAGGATGAACATGAACCCCAGGCTTCCCATCCCTGAGAAAGCCTAGTTCTCAGTGGGGAAAGGCAAGGGGTCCCCAGCTCACCTCCCCAGGTCTCCAGCTGGGGAGTTCCCTAAGACCTCACACGGAGCCTGCGCTCAGGGAAGGTCCATCAGATGTGGAAAAGTTACCTTAAAACACACACACACACACACACACACACACACACACATTAGGGTGGGGTTTGCAATAATACAAAAGTGTATGGAAATAAAAAAAACCATGAACCATTCCTGGATGAGACCCACTGAGCTTTGAAGGGAAAAAAAAAAAAAGCAGTAAAAAGCACATGGCATGAATCCAACAGCACCAGGGGAGTGGGGGCAGCACCCAGCATCTCCGGATCCCTTCGGTGGAAAGGAAACGCGCATCCCTGTCTGAGATTCCTTCCGGAATTTTTTTTTTTTTTTTAATGATGATCCCAGCATTTACCGGCTCACGTGCTCTTTAGAAAGATGGCCCTGAAGGATCACGCCACATAACACCGTCTCTGTCACTCGGCCCTTAACTGATATCAGGGTCCAGAGGTCTTTATAACTTTTTATAAGACGGCTGGCTGTGTGCATCTTAGAACCGTACGCGTCAGAAGCAAATTCGATTGGCAGTGTTTTTTATTTTCGTGCCTCCGCTGGGTGATCCTTCTCTAGCAGTAGCAGCCATGGGGACGCAAGCGCCTCGGCGGGGGGGATGCCGGGCCAGGCCCTGCGCCGAGCCCCTTCCGCCGTGCCTCACGCCTCCCAGGGGCCTGGTCGCCTGCCTCTCGGGAGCAGAGTCGCAGAAAGGTCAGCTCTTGACCTGGGTGACAGAGCTAAGACTTGTTAAGCCGCGTCTGTTGGATTCTGCTGCCTCCTCCTACTTGAGAGAAAAATCTTTTTTTATTTTTAAAAAAAATATATTATTATTATTTTACATTACATAAGTTTCGGGTTTTTAAAATTTTTTATTATTTAAAAAAATTTTTTTTTTATTCTTATTGTAGAAGGAGCTTTTTTTGACTTGGGGTACAGATGTTGGCTTCCTGCTGCTGTCACAAAGGAAGGGCCGTCATCACCCACCCCGTGGGGCCTCGCCCAGCAGCTGGCTTGCGGGGAGAGAGCCCACTGGGAAGGGCCGGGGGCCACTCTTCGTCCTTGCCTGTCCCATGAGCAGGGTCTTGAGCGCAGCCGTGGAGCTCGGGCCCCTGCAGTGACAAGAGACTGCCGTGGCTGAAGGCCTGGGCCTGATCCTTCCCATCCCCACCCGCCCAGCCAGGGCCTCCCCAGACACACAACAGGATGGTGACAGACAGGGGCAACAAAAGGCGGATTTCTCCCCAGAAACATCCCTTTTCACTAAAACGCCCGTCTTGAATAGCTGCCGGTGTGTTTACAGATCCAGGGACCCGCCAAACAAAAATACGTATTTAAAAAGTGACTAAAAAAGTCATCTTCAAGAAGCACGGTGGCCACCTCCTGCCCCGTTTTCCTTCGATGGGGAAGAAGGCGGGGGGGCGGGGCTTTACTTTTGGGCGCCGGATCTGCAGCAGAGCCTCCGGGAGACCTTTTCCGGCCCAGCAGCACCCCCGGCCTGCATTCCTTTGGGGTGACAGAGTGCCAGGAGGTTTCCCCATCCTCCTACGGCCCCTCGATCGCAATGACTCAGCCCACAGGAATCCTGGCCCCCGACCCCACCGGAAGCCCCCCACCGGAGGAAGCCCCCACCACCAAGGCCCCCTCCCTAAAAAGAAGACCTGAAAACTCTGTCCTCAAGCCCAACTGTAGTGCCCCCGAGCCAAGAGTCACTTTTGTTGCCGCAAAATAAGAGGCCACCTGAGTGCAGGTGACAGCCGCGTCTGCTGGGCTGTGCAGAAGCATCCAGGCCCTGGACCCAGGCCTGGCTTTATGGAGAGACCCAAAACTGAGTTTCAGGGTGGAAAACTCCAAGTGAATGGTGGTTGTTTGCCTGCGGTGGGGGCAGACTTAAACTCTGGGCAGGCAACTACAAGTTCGGTGTGCCCAATAAATAAAAGAAGAAAAACATAAATAAACATGCGATAACGTGGCCGACTCATTTTTCAGGCGCCTAATTCATTGGAAAACAGGCGGTCCGAGATCTGATTTCGATAAATCACTTCCTGACACTCTGTATTTTACCCCCGTGTACGACTGTTACATTTTTTTTTGTTGTTCTAAAAAAATAAAAAGTTTCCTGTAAACCACAGCCCCCTCTCCGTTCGCCACAAGCTGCCATTCATCAGAGCTAAAGCATCCACCTATTTGAAGATATTTTTACAAGATTAAAGAAAGGGGTTTAAAAAGAAGAAGAAGAAAAAACAGATCTCCTGGTTAAAAAAATCAGCCAAACAAAGGTGCCTGAGCACGGATTAGAATCAAAGTTTTGTTCTCCACATGAAAATCATCCATCAGTGTGAAAATGAATCCTGCCCAAGGGGGGCGGGCGGGGTACTTAAGGGCTGAGAGAAAAGCCAGGCATTCAAATTCAGAAACAGGTTGTTTCCTAAGGGAGCGTCTGTAATGTGCCTATGCTGAGGTCACTCATTTTCGTCTGCCCTTTATCTTAAGAGTCATGGATCTTCTGATCATGGGGAGTAAGGAGGATGAGGGTGACAGGGGAGAAGGGAGGGACCCTCGGCTGAAGCAGGACATCGAGAATTCTCAGACGTGGTACCCCTGGCCTTCTCTGGGGCGAAACAGGCCCCCAGGTCATGATTGGGTATGCGTTCACTGCATGGCACACGGGGAGCCCCCTGGGAAAAGAGGAGGTGAAATGGGGGAGAATATGGCGGGATCACAAAAAACAGGTCTGGATCCCGGTTGGCTGCTTGGCTGCATGACACCTTACATATATGATGTCTCTGTGCCTCAGTTTCCCCATCCCCCAAAAAGGGGTTGGTGGGCTTTGACAGAGGCTGAAGGCAAATCTTCAAGAAGCGCCCATCAGTTGCTCACTGCACGCCGAGCGTGACCATCAACTGTCCTTTCTAAGAGGTTAACTGCCCCAGGGACACAGAAGGGGACTGGGGTCGATTCGCCCACGCCGAGATCTCGTGATGCCTCTACACGCCCCCGGTCCACACCCCAATGCCCAGAAGGGGGCTGGCACACGTAGGTCAGATCGACGGGCTCCCTGGAGGTCCAGCTCACTGTGGGACATGCAGGAGCGCTGGGCGGGGACCTGGGGTTCTAATCTGCACGACCTCTGAATTCAGGGCAAACTTCTAACAGGTTTCGAAGAATTTTAACCACAGATCAGCCAAAAATATGCCCTTCATCACCATCGGTAACACCTGCGATTTAGACGTGGATTTTTATTTTCCCCGATTCAGAAAACATCGAGATTACAAGGCGACCAGGAGGGCAGCAAGGAGACAAAGATCCCGACCAGAGAAGATGCTGTGGCTCTGTTGCTATCACCGGACAAATAACTCGCTCTCGGCACAACTCACGGTGAGGGCGTCGGGGGCTTACGGCGCTCACCCACCCGTCTCGTCGGGCGGGGGTCCTGCCCAGCAGGGCGGACGGTGGCAGGGGAAGGAAAATGTGTGCCCGTCTGGAGACAGCGGACGGGGGGGATGTGCCCGAGTCTAGCCCATTTGGCCCTCGGAGCCGTGGGTGTGTCCCCAGCTACATCTTCTGGTCCTTGTCCGAGGTACTTGCTCCCCTGTCACTCACTAGGACTTTTCCGCGGGATCAAGCAGGACATGTGAAGTCATTTCCTAGAAAGTGGCCTTGACGTGCAAAGTTGAACTTGTATGTATTCCGGGGCCAAAGCTGTGTCTTTGGTTTTGATGGCAGTACACCCCACATAACGAAATCTGTGGATACCGACGTAGGTCTGAAGGGCCCCGCTGTGAGTGGCCAGGACTGAGACCAGGTGTCTCCACCTTCTGCCATGACAGGAAAAACCCTCTCTGCACTTGTTAGCCGGAGCACGTCCTACGAGGACAAAGCACTCCAGAGCCATCGCGTCCCGGCTGGCTCAACCCCGGGCCCCTCCGAGCTAGAAAACCCACCCCGAGTCAAGCGCACCTTTAGACACAGACAATGACGGGGCCTGTCTGTTACAGAGGTCTTAGCCACCTGCCCTGGAGAAGTTCACCGTGACACCTCAGGCGAAAGCGGGCAGATGCGTGAGAACACCTGCTGAGGGTTGGGAGAAGGGACTCCTGCGCTAAGTCGGGGGTCAGACTAAACGACCTCTAAGCCTCCTCTTCACTATGAGATCTACACGAATGCACCGCATTTTCCCCAACGGGCTTCTCCACCCGCCACTCGTGGCCCCTGCTTCGTAATAGTCAGCGCCTAGAAGCCACGTCGAAGGCACAATCGCCCCTCACTGACCTACCTGGAGAGACTGCCTTTCCCCTCCGGGAAACTCATTGCTGGACCCACACCTAACTCTTCCCGAATGTGGAAATCCAATAAATTGGGTCTCCTTAAAAATCAGTCTTGTAAGCTAACAGGCTTTGGTTAATAGCTGAGGCTCACAGTATAACACGGTTGGTACGAGTGAAGGGTCCCTGGCTGTAGTCTGCTTTAGTCCATCAGTTCAAAAGTTAAGTCGTGTCCTATAACCTTAAATACCAAAATAAAACCCTAGGAGAGATGTACGTTCATTTCGTTCTTTCTATTTTCTCAAAATATTTATCACCGATACGATTAACTGCTGTGCCGGCCTTAACTGCTCCGAAGCTTTTCCAACCTAGTCATTAAATTTGCTCTCACTCCCGTAATACAAATTCTGGGAAACCGTGGGCTTCTGGGCATACGATATCGGATGAGAGGATCAGATCCACTGAGTTTCAATCCACGGCTCCACTCAATAAACGAAAAAGGTTAACAACACACATTTCAAAAAAATCCAAACGGCTTCGTAACGTGGAATTGTGACGTTTTCCCAGGATGCGGAAGAAAGGATTCTGCCAAGATCGGAATGAGCCGTTCGTTATCCACTATCTTTCGGGCCTGGGGAGTGTAGCTTCTTCCCCTGACTGCAGAGTTTGCTCAGAAAGCAGTGAAGTATCGCGATCCACACTCAGCGGAACGGCCCTACTCAAACATCTTTGCTTTCATGGTCTGTAACCCAAATCGCTCTACTAGCGGGCAGGAAAAAAAAAAAACCCAGCTAGCTTCAAAAGTCCCCCACCTTTCCCATACTTCAAATGACAAACTTTCCCCACTAAAGTAATCTCTGCGTTAAGTACCAGGAGCTGAGAGATGCAATCGATTTACTATTTCTTTCTGCCCATTCACGTCTGCATACTTAACATAGACTTAATGTTTCTCTAGGCCAAAAATCATACACCGAGTTTTTCTTTGGGGGACAGGAGAGACCAGGAAAAAGGGGAAGGGGGGGTCTTGAATCCTTCTGTTCTCGTCGACAATTCCAGAAAACGACTCTCAATAAATTATATAAAGCTCAAATCAGCACCCACACATTTCAGATCCAAAATGGGAGCAGGGAAGAGAAAGAAGCAAAATGTACTGAGCCCGATCTGGTTTGGGACCCTGTCAGATGCTTTACTGACTTTCTAGCATAAAACCTGCCTGGGGACCCCAGTGACAGAGCAGGGAATCTCGCCCGGACGTGGGACACGAGTCCATACTTCATAAAAATCATGACGTAAACAAGGAACCAAAAATCCACCACGCAGACACCAACTTCGGTCTTTGAAAGCAAGAATCACACCTTCTTCTACTTCTGACCCCCTACAGCACGTGATGGACACGTGCCAGACCGACGCAGACCAGCAGGAAGCCGGATGTGCCCAGTTGGCTCCGATGCCCATTGCACACCTACTGATCTCGGCAAAGGCACCTTCACTGTTCCCGCGAGCCTGAACATCTGGACCGTGCTAAGCCGTCAGAGAAGGATGCTTTATATGTGAGGATATCTATGCCGCCAGATGTAATATGGAAACCAGCAGCCTCCCACCACCGCTCTCACCTCATCCATCAGATGACAAAAGAACCACCTTCTGAAACTGGGTTCAATGAGTCTTCCCCTCCCCCCACCCCCCCGTGGAAATCAAGCTGTGGATAGAAGTTAGATATATATGATATCTAAGGCGAACAGGCTTGGCGGGCGGAGGGTAGGGGAAGGGCCCCTGGTGGGGACCTCAAGGCCCGTTCCGACTTCTATTTCTATGAAACGATCTCCTCCGCATTCCAAAGGCCTGGCAACATTGTGGAGTGCAACTCACTCCCAACTCGAGGGCCGTGTATACAGCGCTGAGCAAACAGCACTGAGCAAGTGTAGACATTCTTAATGAAAGGCCTCGATTTCACTTGAGGCAAATATTTTTACCGTGCAAAGCTCCAAATATGGAACTCTTTCCCCCTCTCGGCTCTTAGCACTTGTGACTGCTCCGCCTCTTCTGGCAAAAAAAAAAAAAAAAAAAAAAAATTTGCAGAGTGCTTCAACACAGCATAAATTGTCTCTCTCTCTCTTCTGGAATGTCATGTGTTTTTATGTTATCTCACAATGAAATTGTAAGTCCCGTTCATCTCCTATCACCGAGCAGGAAACTTGCACCAAATCAGCTGACCGATGTTTCCACGGGAGTTTTCGCCAAGACACACGAGTGAAAACCTGCACAGACACATCGAGACCTAACTCAGACGTCACCCATAATCCAGACCTCCTCGCCGTTCTCCTTGGCTACAGGAATGACACGCACATAAGACATTCTCGTGCACGTCACAGGTGACGCTGGATGTACATGACCGGGGTCCGCAAGGAGAAGCTGGAAACTCCAAATAATTTACGACTCGGCAGAGGTTAAGCATCACCCAAACCACAGGTGTGTACAGGTAATCTCTCTCACCCTCACTCACTTAAACTCTGTTGATGCTCGGTTTATTCACTCCGGCGAGAACCGCATTGGTCATCCGAAAATATTTTATCGATCTTTTATAAAATTCCTGTGCCTATCACGGCTAGGACTAGGGGGAGGCGACACCAGTGCCCAAGGCTTCATATGTGAACAGGTCCTGGCTCTCACGCTTGCCCACTCTGAACGAGGACCCCTTGGCCCACCAGTCTCGAGCACCTGCCTCCACTCCCGGCCGGCCTCCCCGTCTTCATGAGAAGCGAGCCACTCGGAGGCTATGTAGGGAGGCGGAGTTATACCAATTATATCCTCACGGGCCTCCCTCTGGCTGTGACAGCAGAGAACACGGCGTAAGTCCTGACCCACAAAGTGGCTTATCGTCCATTTGCAGAAAGAGAGAAATGATGACCAAGTGAAGTCTTCTGAAAATACTGTGACAGAGAGAACGGATCGCTGGGCACGGGGCATGGCAGTGGCCATACCGGCACACGGGCGACCTGCAGGCACGTGAGCCCTCGGGAAGCGGGTATGGAGAGGTCTCATGGAAGTTCGGACTGGGTGAAAATTTAAAAAAAAAAAGGGGATTTAAGTGAATTTAAATTCATTCAACATAACTGTGTTACAGTGGTGTTTCTCGAGGTACTTATGAATAATTCACTTCGGTAACAGTAAGAGCCAGACCAGGAAAAGTCACTTCAAAGACATAAGACAGCAGGAACCCTACCGAACAGCCTCGTCTGGATCTTTCTCTAACTGCTTTTATCTCTTCCTACCGACCACCCCACATCTGTGACGATGCGGTGAGCCCCCCGGACCAGCGGATCACAGTTCCTTCCTGGGAGGCCACAGCCCACCTTTCTAGAACCTTCCTCTCAGCCTATCCCCATGGGTGAGGCCCATCCAGAGAGGTCAGCTGCTTCACGCCCCTGCAAGTCTAGAATGTCTTTCTACCTCCTGGCAGTGTTTACTGGAAGCCGGGGCCAGCAGTATCTGACCTGGGTCCTCAGCACCCTATTCTGCAAAAGTGACTTTCATAGCTGGAAGGGGAAGTGGCTGGCTTCGGGTCACTCGGCTAAGCCGTCGTGAAGAAGGTCTGGTCAGTGCTCTGTGCAATCAATGACAACACTCATGTGTACACGATAGCCGTGCGCGTCCCACCGGATCGTGAGGCGGGCCTGTCCCTCTCCTTCGTACCATGTGATGACCCAGCCACCTGCCTCTCCGGCCTGGCACCAGAGATGAGAACGTAATGACGAGAGCTTAACGTTATTATTTTTCTCACATAGTGGAGGAATTTGAGACTGGAGTTTTAGGAGGTCGAAGAGCTGACACGTGAAAAGCGCCAGCTGTTCACGCTTTCG
This sequence comes from Pteropus medius, assembly GCF_902729225.1. Lineage (NCBI taxonomy): Eukaryota > Metazoa > Chordata > Mammalia > Chiroptera > Pteropodidae > Pteropus > Pteropus medius. The sequence continues at coordinate 3,604,720 of NW_024351648.1, forward strand.
GAAATGCGTGATGTACACCAGACTTGTTTACAAAAAAAACAGAATCGGAACCAGCTCTCACTGAACCCTTCACGAACCCACTCCACTCTTTCTTGATTAGCTGAAGTGGGGTCTGAACACCATCCCAATGACCGTTTCTAACGACCACTTAAAACCCTTTCTCACAACACCCTCGGGGGCGATTGATACTCTGGGGCCTTCCACAAACGAGGGTGACAGTCCCCGGCGAGATGGAGCTGCAGAGACCCAAACCAACGGTATAAACCTTCCCGTGAGCCCGAGTCAAGCTGAGGGTCTGAAGTCCCCCGACCCCAAAACGTTAACATGAATTCAGTGCATCGGTGACTGAAGCCCAAACTCTTCTTCTGCACAGTGACAGCAGAAGGCACAGGGAGACATGCGGAGCCGGCACTGCGGTGCAGACATCGGTAACTCTAAAATCACACGAATCCCGCACAACAAGTGTCTTTTAAAATGGCAGGCTGTTACGTTGTCTTGGGCAGCTTCACCAATCCTCTGGCAACCAGAGCTGCTTGATTTGAGCGCACCCAGAAGTTCACCCGCCTCGTCGCCCGTCTCTGACACCCAGCGACTTTCCCAAGCAGGGCTCCGTTTCGCTGAGCTGAAGAAGCATTCTTCTGAGAGAGACCAGCACACGTTCTCGGAATCCCATTCCTAAGCTCTTACGATGTCAAGACCCTCCGAGCTTCAACGCCCAGAGTGAACCCAAAACGATGGCCCGCGAGAAGGGACAGTTGGGGAAGGGTGGGCAGGAAATCCAGCGGTCCCAGAAGATGACGCCGCGTCACCCAGACCATGTCACCTAGCTGGTGCCGCAGACCGCTACAAAAAAAAAAAAAAAAAATCGAAAAAGAGGGAGCACAGATACGCGTGTCTCAATCTAGGCCTCTCTGTCTTTCACTTGGGAGCGGAGGGGAGCACCAAGCTCATTGTCAGCGACTTGCTTAAAACCTGTGCTAAAGCTTCTTTGACACAGTTACTCCAAAGAAGGATCGAAATATCAAAGTAATCCAATCGTTTCAAGTTCACTGAGGAAGAGACCAAAAATACATCCCTACAACCCAGCTGAGGAACAGTCTACAAACCTTATAACATCGTCTACTTAGCAACGCGTGTGGCCATTTGGAGGTCAAGAAATCTGAATGCCGGCATCATACTAGGTTACAAGCCCAGGAACAAAGCTAGCCCTTTCTGGACCTGGGGATCTGACGAATTCCCATCTGTCTCCATGCTACCACTAATAGCCTTTTGGGGGAGGACGAAACCCTAATTTGAACACTACGGCTGCCCAGGAAGTGTTTCTAATAATATCGACCTCCATAGTGCCTTTCTGCACCGTGGGCTATTTGCTTCCCGATCTTCTTCTATTTTTTGCCCCTTTGGACGACTAAGCCCAACACCCTGGCCTCAGCAGCTGCTAAAAACCATCCGAGCTCTTCACATCTATCCAGAAATCCAGGATGGCAGCAGCCGCAGTTCGCGGATCTGCCGCCAAGGGCAGATGTAGGCGCGGGGCAGCTGGGTTGTCCTGCGCAGGGTCACAGACAGCACGGGGCTGGGGCCCGGACTGCCTTGGTCCGCGCGTGGGGTGGCCGGGCTGCACGGCCACGGGCCTTCCTGCACGCGCTCCCACGAGTACGACCTCGCAAACTGGCCCCAAGTCCCTCCGCGAGGACTGGCAAACACGGACTCGAGGCAGCTACATGCTGAGTCGGTCCACACGGCTTTTCTACACGAGCTACGAGTACCAGGCGACACAGAGTCCCCAAACACTGCCTCTGTTCCCATCCCACGTGGATTCTGTGAAAAGCGGCCCAGGGAAAGGCGGGGACGGGACTGAGTGGCTGTTTGTGACCGAGGCCGAGAAACAGAACGCGACTTCTGCTCCAGAACGAGATGACACAGAAGCCGGGCTTCGGGAGAGGGCCCGACATTCCCGCCCACCTGATGCCCCAAACGGAGGACGACCTCGGGGAGGGCAGAGAGGGCCAGTGTTTGCCGGCCGCACCGGGGGCCCGAGGACGGAAGTGAACAGAGCAAAACCACCAAACGGGAGCGGCTGGGAGGAGGATAAAGTGGTGTGTGTGTGTGTGTGCACACACGCGCGCACGCGCACACACACATGCACACGCACACACATGCACGCGCACAGCTAGTGTTACACTCACACACACAGCTAGTGTTACACTCAAACACATACACACACAGCTAGTGTTACACGTGCACATACACACATGCAGCACACACACTGCACACCTTATATACCTGCCGCTGCCTTTTACACACACAGAGCTAGTGTTACACTCACACACACCTGGGAGCTAATGTTGCGCTCGATAAATACACGTACGTGCACAGCTGGTCGTTACCGTTCTGCGCACACGGCTGGCTGCTTCGGCGCGTACAAGAACTTACCGCCGCGCAGCTGGTTGTTACACTCCTGCGGCGTACCGCACACGCATTGGTCGTTGCCTCGCACTGCGCTTTTACCTGGGCTAGTGTTACACTCCGGATACACACACCTGACTGGTCATTGCAGGTCACCCGCCTGAGCACGCTGGAATGGTGTTCCCCGCATCGACCATGTACATGCTGCAGCACCAGCGGTGTTGCTGCGTTAATTGCGCACCTGCGCCGCGCGCACCTGGAACACACGCAGTAGTGTTGCTCCGGACACACGCACAATGGTGTTTATCAGACCTGCATGCGCCGGTTCGGTCGTTGCACTCACACTGCCTGCGCAGCGCAGTATGATTGATTGCGTACGCACTGCCTTATGCGTGCTGCGCTGCGGCGCACACGCACGCATCTGGATGTTACCAGACCTGCCTGCAGTATTTTTCAGACTGGATGTTGCGTTCCGCACACACCTGCGTACACACACAGACTGGTCGTTGCTGCGCTGGGAGACACACACACAACTAAGGTGTTATGCTCAGACATGCCCACACACATGCAGCTAATGTTACACTTTCTGCGCAGCATGCACACACACAGCTAGCGTTACACTCACACACACAGGCCTGGAGCTAGTGTTACACTCAGATACACACAGCTAGTGTTACACTCCCACACAGAGCTAGTGTTACACTCAGAAACACAGACACACGCAGAGCTAGAATTACACTCAGACACACACATACACACACACTCAGAACTGGAATTACACTCAGACCCGCAGAGCTGGAATCACACCCAGACACACAGACACACACAAAGCTGGAATTATCCAAGGAAGAGAACAGACAAGCACACGCTGAAGCCTGCAGCAGAGAGCTGGCTACCTTTACCGTGTGAGGCCTGCACTTGTCACAGATAATGTGTACCCTTGTTATCTCTACCCCAAATTGTGCCCACTCAGTAACCACTTGACTGTTCTCCGCAAAAAAATAAAATAAAATAAAAATCACGCTGAAAAATAATATTTAATGTCAGCATCAAACAAGACTTGTTGACATTTCTTAAATTCTTCCCAACACCAAGTTTGCAAGCAGAATAAATTCACAGGGCATGATAACCAAATACAAAGAGTTTACAAGAAACGACAGAGGCTCCTCCGGCACCCCAATATAGATGTATGTACCTTACTGAATGTTCTTTAAAGATACAGCTTATCTGGACAGAAACAAGAATTTGAACGATTTGGATTAAATTTGCAAGAACCACTCCTACACTATGCCATGCTATTTATGATAATTGAATTTTTTTGCAATTTAGAAAAAGCAATAGAGAAAACCCATTTAAGATACGGCAGTCAACGTACACGGTCAATCCAGCTTAATGCCCTGAATTTTAGATGCTTTAGCTCTTAAGTCCTGAGTTCAGTCTAATTTTTAAAAAGAGAAGCAGCTGCTATCAGTTTCCAAGAACCTACTACAATGCGCTGGGCGGCCTGTCTGGTGCTTTGCAAATTCTGTCCCTGCTCATCCCCATTTCACGGATGGAAGATGAGGGCTGGCAGCCTCGGCCCAGCACCTGGGAACACAATTCACCCCCCGTCCTTCAACCTTTGCCATGCGACACCGCCTGTCTGTCCTGGATTATAGTTCAGGTGTACAAAAAATAAACACATCCCATTCGTACAAAACTATATATTCTTGCACATCTCAATGTGAACATGCTATGAAGGTCCACGGGGGACCTAAACGTGACTGAAAAACAGTCTCAGAGGGTGGCAGGCACGCGCTGGTAGCCACGATATTGTCAGGGATGGCTGCCCCGTGGAAACCAGGAGGGAGGGCCTGGCCAGCCCCCACAACACCCTGAAAACGGCAGGACGGTGGCCACGCTGACCTGCACATTCTTGCCTGGACGGTCACTCTTGCCTGCCTATGACTTGCTCTTTTCTACCGGCCCAGAGGCTGTCATCACTCCTTGACCTGAGAGGACAACTGTCCGCCCCGCCACCAACCCCAAAGCTGAGGCCTGCTCAGCCCCCTCCGCCTACGGCCCCAGCGCAGTGGACACGGTCACTAGGCTCTGCGGAGAGCTGCTTCTCCAACGACTGAGCCGTTTGGAACTAGACGACACCCCAGCTCGCATTCCCACGGTCACATGTTACCAGTGGCAGGTATAGGCTAGAATCCAGAACGGTCTAGATTTTGGATTTCTACTTAGGGCTCCTACTTCCACACAAAAGGTCTCTACATTTCTTAAACCCTGATCCCTAAGCTATGCACGGCGATAGATAGATGATAGATGATGGATGGATGGATGGATGGATGGATGGATGGATGGATGGATGATAAATAGATGCCCTGTTTAATATCCTGTGTGTCACAGACAGAAAGATCAACTCTCCTGCCACCAGCATTCCTGGAGTACCTTGGCTGTCCCTTGTTTCCTTCAAGTCAGGGGGCATTCCACCCTAAGACGGTGCTCAGAGATTCCATGTCCTACAGCCTGAGTCCCTGAGTCACACCGAATGCTAGAAGGGGGCGTGTTCCCAAGTCGTGGCTTCAGGCTCCATCACAAGTCAGACCTTGAAAGCACCCCAGGCACTGAGTTGAGCCACGTGGTCCCTAGCAAGACTGGCCACAGGCCCACACGCTCCACGCCGTCCTCGCTCTCCTCAAAACCGTCACACGGGCACGCACGCCAGAAAGGGGACACATGAACGCGGCACGAGAGAGAGGCTGCTCGGGAGGAGGACGAAGCCAGGACGGTCTTACAGGCAGGTTTAACTGGTGAGATTCAAAGGGACCTCGGCCAGTTTCCAAAGACCCTGGCTTACAGAAACCGCCCTAGGAGAGTCATCCTGAACGTGTTTCAGTCTCGAAGTCGAGATCCTCATGAAAACTCAAACTTCTGAAGGAAGGCCAGCAGAGCGACACCTTAATTAGGTGACAATTAGCCAAGAACACAGCCTTCCACGAGCAAGGCACAAGGCCCACGCAGTGACGTGGGCCAGAGAGACGTGGGCAGAGACGGCTTCACCATGTTGGTTCTGAGGGTCGACAGTCAGGGAGGATAGAATGTGATCTCCACTCCACGCCTGACTATAAAAGGCAGAGAAATGAAGCTCAGAGGCAAGTGACCCCCTTCTAAATAAAGATCACCCCCACACTGGGAGCAGCTGACCAGAGCAGGGCCCTTCCAGGGGAAGAGCGACAAGCTCCTACAGACGACACGAAGCCTGGCCCGCTCGCCAACTGCCTTCTCCTCCAGGACCCACAGGCCACTGTCCCACCTGAAAGTGTAGGTCCCTATCCTGACCCACAGGGGAACGTGTAGGACCCTATCCTGACCCTTGGCAGCCTGGAGGGCTGGGCTCCGCAGGAGCCTGGCTGCAGACCACACAGCATGTCACAGAAAAAAAAAACATCCCTCTCGAGGAGCTTAAAATCTTAAAAAGGAGAAGTGTTACGATGCCATAATGCGTGGGGTCGCGGGGCAGAGAAACCGCGCCCCCCATCTCACCCCAGTCCGGCGGGTGACTTACACACGAGGCCCCTCCTTTTACGGCGGGCCGGACACACCAATCTGTCAGCGAATAAAGCAGGAGAGTGACTGCACTGCACAAGCCCAGACTGCCCCAGACGGGAATTCAGATCGACACGAACGCGAGAAGCCGCAGGAGAAAAAAAAAAACGCCGTAAGAAACGCCACCGATCCCGACCGCTGTTCCCAGCCAAAGCCCCTCGGACTGAAAGGAGGCGGCTTCCCCAGCGACGCCGGCTCCCAGCTCGTCACCTTCGTGCACTTCCTGGCGGAGACCAGCCCGCCTCGCGGGCAACACGGTGATGTAAGCAGACCACGGGCTGTCTGTCCCTGGGGACCAAATCCAGCCGAAAGGCACTGGGCTCCTGGGGGCGTGCTGGGGGTCCCTACCGGACGTCAAGTACCGGAAAGCCCCTGAAGCAAGCACACATCAGGCGTCACTTAGGCAAATTCAGCAGGGAGCAGAGATTCAGAGGTCCTCGAAAGGGGGTCACCCTGTCCCCACTCCGTTCGTGGTCGGCCTTGAGCAAGGAACCGGTGTACGAAGCGGTAAACAGCGCCACGGGCCGAGCGTCAGCTTTTAAAACGACCTTCGTCCTTCTCCATCACTTTGGCCTTGAGTCCTTCTGACGAGCGCAGGGCAGAGGAGCTATGACCCATGGCTGGTCCCCGCTGCCAGCTAAGACCTAGAGACCGTGCCGGTGACAGGGCTCCCGGAATTACAGAGGAAACGTCGCATTTTATAAACCTAGAATCTTCTGGCTCGCTCAGCACTGTTGCTATACGCCATTCTCTGCTCAAGGGGAAAACCGTTATCTTCCCGACAATAAATCTTTCAAAAAGCAGGTGCCATGCTGGGCCCTCGAGTGACAGCCATCCTCTCCAAGAGCTGGAGGACACACCCAGGATTTGCTCGGCGGTGCAGTGAGGGCCGCTGCCAGGTGCTATGGGAAAGAGGCAGGGCCCGAGGCCAGCCCGACGGGCAAGGAGCCTGCCGGGGATGGGCGGCCGGCTGGTCGGCGTGCGAGAGCATCATGGACCGAGGACAGCGCAGGATGAAGGCAGGGAAGCAACTCGTGGGCCGCGCGGCCCCGTTCCACGGGGCACATTGCCAGAGGACCGAGGAGCGCCACGCGGTACCACGGGCTCCTCCTCCACGTCTTCGGAGAGGAGAGTCTGTCGGCCAGCGTGAGGAGGTCGCGGGGCCAAGGCGGAAAAGCAGGGTCAAAGGCCAGGTCAGTGAACGGCCAGAGGGGACAGCAAAGGAGGGCAGAGGAAAGAAACACTTCGGATGGAAAAGGCGTGGTATCCTATTGGAGAAGGACGCACCCTGGTGACGCTCCAGTTTCTGACACGGGAGCTCAGGGGACAAAATGCCACCCCCTCCCCCTCCACCACCCCCCCAGGGAGGGAAGACAGGAAACAAGAGTTGAGAAATGAGGGTACCGCCCACGGCCGTCTGGACCCAAGTGCAGGCCTGAGTCTGGCCCCGACGAAGAGGTCTGGGCTGGGGATGCCGACCGAAGCCGGACACAGACGGGAACACGGCAAAGCGCCAGAGCGCGAGATATTCTGGGGACCGAGGGCGGTGGGAAGAGAGCCTAGATTGGAGCTCTAGCGACCACCGACTCTTAAAGACCGGACCAAAGAAATGGAGCGCGGAGAGAAACATCCGAAGAGGCAGCGGCAGACTCAGAAATCATCTCAGAGGCCAGGGAGGAGGGCCCTACGGTGCCGCCGAACGTCGGGGGGCACCAGGCAGCTACGTCTTCACTGAAAAGAGAAAGCCACACGCGATTTTTTTTTTTTTCTGAGTCCATCGCGTTCTAGGAATAGCTCCGGCCTGCAGAAAACCAGCCCTCAGATCGTAAGAGCAGAGAGAAACAGGAAAGTGTGCAGAGGACCCACCGGGTAGCGACATCCTCGGCGAGGCCGCCCGCGAAGCCGCCCGCCACGGCAGAGCCGCGACGGAAAAGGCTGACAGAGGGCGACACGCAAAAACGGCGGCTCGGCGCGGCCTCGTCGAGTGTTTCCCCATGCGCCAAACGCTCAGTCTTTGTAAAGGGCCATGGTGACACCCAGGCCGACGTCAGGGTAGAAGCTCTGTCTGGACTCGACGCCTTGCCCTGGCTCTCTGAATGACTCCGAAGCTGGCTTGGAGAGGTGCAGCAGCCGTCCCTAACCTCGGTGGCACCAGGGCCCGGCGCTCCCGTGAGAATCTGACGCCTGAGGGTCTGAGGCGGAGCTGAGGTGGAGATGCTGGCGCTGGGGGCGGATGCAGATACGGATGGAGTTTCGTTCACTCACCTGCCGCTCACCTCCTATGCAGCCCGGTTCCTAAGAGGCCACGGACCGGTACCGGTCCGAGGCCCAGGGGTTAAGGACCCCTGAGCGGGGCGGTCGCAGCACACAGTACTCAGCCGGACCGGTAACGCAGGAGAGAACTCACAGCCTTCAAAGGGACGCTCCACAGCAGGACTTTCCAATGGGAATCAAGTGTGATCTGCACTGTTATTTCAAAGTGTCTTGCGTCCACATTAAAAAGTGCAAAAGAGATGGGTGAAACGCGTTTCGATATTTTACCTAATCTGTGCAAAACATTATCATTTCGACATGCAGTCAATATAAAAAAAAAAGAAAAATGTGAGATCATCTTCTTTCTCCATGTACATCTTTGAAAGCCAGTGGGCTGCTCACAGGGGGAGCAGGTCTGACTCCGGCTCCGCCACGCTCGGTAAGCCACACGGGGCTCGTGGCCACCGTGCTGGTCAGCGCAGCTCCGAAGGAATCCTGCCGAGAGCTCCGGTTCAACTAGAAATCCTCCGAGCAACCTGCCCGCGCTTGAGTTCTCAGGACGAGCCGAGGAAAAGGCAGCCTCCCCGAACGCTGTTCTTAATTTTAAATAAACCCTGCATTGTGAAATCCCAAAGAGCCGGCAGGACTGAAGACGTCTGGGTGAGGGGGAGGCTGTGCGGGCTGTGGCCTCGCAGAAGCCAGTGTCCAGCCAACAGGCCCGTCACCGTCAGCCCACGTCGCCGGAGCCCGGTTTTAACCCCTATTCCTTTCCCGTGGGGCTTTGCCTCTTCTTTTAACCCTCCATCAGCCCTATGAGGAAGGCAGGATCGAGCCCCTTTTGCCGACGTCTTAAGAGACCGAGGGCCGTTTAAATGACTTGTTCATCCCCAGTTGCGGCTACGAGACCTGGACCCGGAATTCAGGCCTCGCCCCCCGCTCCAGGCTTCTTCAGCTGGTCAGGAACCGCAAGATCAAGGTCAGTGCCGAGTGAGGTGTGAACAAGTACGTGACTGACGACGCTTCGACAGCACCTCCCTCTGCACAGGGCTTAGAAGTTTGCAAAACACGTTCGCACACGTGAGCTCGTCACTAAGGGACAACACGGGATTGCCCTATGGGACGTTCTAAAGGTGGCCGGCTGCGGCCCAGAAGGGCTGGCCGGTCAAGGTCGCCCAGGCCTCTTAGACTGCATCCGGCACCCTTCCTTCCACTCCACAAGATGACGCCCTTGAGGATGCCTTTTTCAAACGTCAAGACTACTTAAAAAGGGACTGCTGTTTTCTCAAACCGGCGGGCAAATGTCACTCAAGGCGCCGTCTTAACCGGTCGCAAATGTGACTTCAGCACGGTGCCTCGCTCCGACGCTAGCCAGGCTTCAAGTGGCCTGACGGGTGTTCTCGGCCTCGAGGTCCCGGCTGCAGCCAGCGAGACCCCTTCCCTCGCCAATCGGACGTCCGTATGCACAGTGGAGAATACGTGTGTGTCAACTGTGCTGGGTTCGAGAAAGCGGCTTCTCCCGCCTTCGACTCTGCCTGGAAAGCCACTAAAACGATGGCTACCTGCAGATCCGGCCTTTGATTTGTTTCTTGCACAAGGCAAGCCTGTGAATTCAGGATTTCTTGGCTCTTCCCTGATGAGCTCGAGTACATGGGCTTCTTGGGTCTTTAACTGGGCCAGCCATTAAGAAGAGCTATTTATAGCGAGCACGCCGACTTCCGACCAGCGCGCAGAACTTTCTTGGCCGATTCACCTCAACGTCGCTAAAAGCACGAAGGCAGAAGAAGCTGCCACGGTCCTTTTTTAAACACCGAACGACCCGACTCTCCAGGGATTGATCGCAATGGGGCAAGTTCTATCGGACTGGAGGGGAAAGCGGCAGACTGCAGGTGAGGACACGAGACGCCTCCCAATACCACCAACCTGACCCCAAGAGCGGGGACATGGTCCGAAGCTCTTTCGTAAGATTCGCGCGACTCTTCAGGAAAGAGGTGGGGGAGGTGGGGGGGGAAGGCAGCGGAAGCCCGGGGCACATAGAGAAATGCACCTCGCGAGCACGGCCTGAACGTGGGGCTCCCGGGCCAGGGCTCTGTGACCTTGGCTGCGTGCGCGTCACAAACCAGGCCGCCTAAGCATCCCATCGTCATCGCCAAGGACCAAGGACGGGGTGGGTGGAGCCCATCGCTGTCACAGGAAGCGAACCGGCTCTTCACTCGTCCTTCGGTCAACTATTTTTTGCCTGAACTACATTCGTGCTAAGGAAGGCCTGCTGGACCGAGACATACCCTTTCCACGCAAAAGGTGGAAAGAGCGGATACGCCAGGTCTTGGGTACTTCCAACACCCCGGGTCACCCTTCCCCCCAGGCATTCAAAGCGGAAGGTCAGCAAGCGTCTAGCCCAGAGGGCGGCGGATTCTTCTGGTAGGTGATCCCAATGGGCACGACAGTAGCCAGGATGGCCGCCCGGCCGCGCGCCACGCTCCTGCGCCACCCCCAAGTTCCCGGATGCAACAGAAAAGCCAACCAGAATCCCTCCCTCAACCCCACCCATCCTGAATGCATGACAACCGCCCCCGCCCAGCAGATCCCGAGACCTCAGGGAAGGGCGGGCAAGGGACGGGAGGGCGGAGGGCGGAGGCGGGAGGGAGGCCACGGCCGCAGGCTTCGCACTTACTTTTCTGGCACTGGTTTGTCGTCCAGCACCGGTAGTTGTACTCATTGTTGATGCTGGTCTTCTCACACAGCGGCTTCCCCTCCATTGCCCCTGGACACAGGTCCCCACACTCCTTTGGGGGCTTGTTCCCCACGATGTAGTTGTTGGAGACGGCGTCCAGGATCAGGGACCAGTCCACCGTGGACAGGTAGCAGAGGTCGGCGTTTTTCTCGATCCTGATGGCCCCCCGGGTAATGTTCCGCAGGTTGTAAAGCCCGATGTCCTTGAGGTTGGTCATCTCGAAGATGACCAGGGCGTAGTTGTAGAAGAGCTTCCAGCCGCGGATGACCGTGAGGTTTGGGAAGAGGTCGCCGAGGCTCTCGAGGCCGGCCACGCGGAACAGCAGCAGGTACTCGGTGATGACCGTGAGCTTGGGGAAGCGGTAGCTCCGATAGTCCTCGGCCTTGGAGATGAGCAGGATGTGCAGGTAACCCTCGATCACCGTGCAGTTCTCCAGGCGCCTCAGCTGCTGGTAGTCGTTGCGGATGTCGATGCCGGGCCCGCAGACTGGAGGGACACAAGAGGACAAGAGGGGGACGCACCTCAGTTAAAAAGGAAGCAACACGGTCAGTTTGGGGGAAACCGATACGATCGTTCAAGAAATAAAGACTCGACGCGTCACCGCAGGCTGACAACCGGTCAGCTGTCATTCGGGAAGTGCCTACTCTGGGCCGGACGCTCAGCCACCGTGGGAGACGCCATCCCCATCCTGACAGTGTGCAGACCACAGCTAGCGTTCGGGGGTCACACAGGGGCTCAGGCATGCGTCACGGGTGCCATCCAGGCTGGCGGCACCCACGGCTCCCCCGGACCTTCTGCACGGCAGGCACCCGCTCCCGACAGCTGAACGAAAAGCTCGCCGGCCAACACTGATGACTTGTGACTGTGCCCAGCCTCGAGGACACCAAGCAGGAAAGTCTACACCGGAGACTGCACTGTTCTGTGACTCGGAACGTAGGGACTCAAAGACGCATGCGCCCACGTTCGCTGCCACCACCCGACGCGGGCCGGCTGGGTTCGCGGACTCCCCGACACTCCACGGACGTAGGTACACAGGCTAATTTAACAGAAAGGTAAATCCCTTACGATGGGTATGAATAAAGGAGGTACCCAATGCCAGCTTTTACGGAGTGTTTTATTAATCAGTAAAGCATGCTTCCTGTAGAAAAGTTAGGTAATAGACAGCAAACAGTAAAAATCATCAGTAACCTCAACAGCCAAAGATAATCACGATAAACACCACCACCTCTGCCAATTACCCTTTCTCGGCACATAATATAAGGAAATGAGACGATCGTACGACTTTTTCAAACGTAGTCCCTTCACTTAACACTTTACCAAGTCAACAAACATCCTTCTAAATCATCATCCTCAGAAGGAAATAGTAATTCCAGGGTCTGAATATGCACTATGTGGTCTTTTTCTTTTTAACCAATCCCCCGTTGGTGGACATTTCGATGACCTCCCGTTTTTTGTTTTTTACATCATAAACAACACTCCGATGAATATCTGCAGCAGATATCCACAACTATTTTGTCAGGGTAAACCCCAAGAAGTGGAGTTATTGAGCTAAGGCACTGGCAGATTTGAAAGGCCTTCGATAAAACGGCCTCCCAACTGGAAGAGTTTGTTTCATTTTAAAAATTTCTAGACAGGCGCACGTACCGACCCCTTGGTTACTGCCTTTCTTGGGATTTATGAATCCCCAAAGCTACCATTAAAGCTTCTCAGACAGAGCGAAGTTTTCTGATTTACGCGACTCACTAGTTTGTAAAGCACCCGAGACGCATGGTACCGTAGCAGAGGCGAAGGAGTAGCGAGTGGCCTCCGAGGAGACACGGGGCGAAGGCCAGGCGCCAACAGCCGTCGTCCGAGGCAGGAGGCGGCCAGCGGTGTGCAGAGTGCCGACCCGCTCCGCGTGCGAAGCGAGGTGAGCAGGACAAACGGGGGATGGCCACGGGGCGTCCCGCCGTGCCCGGGCAAGCTGTACGCACGCACGCTGGCTTCTGGAGGGTGGGTGGGCCTTGAAACCGGGCCTAACGCTGCAGACAAGAGGCCAGACACGAGGCGGAACGAGAGACGTTCGAGGGACAGCCATGTGACAGCCGGGGATGGAGAGACGGGCGGGAGGGCGGAGGAAGCGACCTGGATAGAGCCTAAGTGATAAAGATCGCAGGTGGGGTGAGGACTTTCATCGCGAGAACGAGGCCCCTCTCGAGGCTCCTGAGTGGCAGACGAGCCGAGAGAGTCCTTCTGGAGGATTAGTCTGGTGGCCGAGTGCAAGGCAGAATCAAAATGGAGTGGACAGGGCAAGGGGAAGGGGCGTCCTTTGCGGGTTAGAGCCACAGGCGGGACACGGATAGAGACAGTGTGGGGACAGGGAAGCGGGGGGCCGGCCGCGGGAGGACCCAAGGGCTGAGGAGCGGGCAAAGCTTGGGCATCCAGAACTTGAAACTTCGTTTTGTTCAATTCCCCCCTTTTACTGATGAGAAAATGGAGCCTCGAAAGCAGAGGGGAACGTGAGAAGCTGACGCTCAGCGAACATCCACGGGCTGGACGGAGGCTGAGCCGGAAGCTTCAGGTGCGTCACGGCTACACCTCACGGGATGCTCTCGACAACACCTCCCACCACGTAGGAGCATCGCCACTCGCGAAGGGAGCAAAGGGACCTGGAAGAGTCAAGCTGCTTTCACAAGGTCACGTCCACGAGACACCGGCCCCTCCGCAGCAAAACTGGACACGCGGCTCGCCGGCGGTCCCGGCTCCCAGCATCGTGACCACCCGGTTCCCTCCGACCCACGGCAGCTGAGCTTCTGCCCCGATCCCGATCGTGGTGCCGATCAGCTCTTAGCGAAGCCCCCGGTGACATTATCACGGCCACCGACACTCCCTGTCCCCGTTCTCCTCGACCCTTTCGGGGTCATCTGACAGGGCCTCCTTCTCTAGACGTCTGATTCCGCACACCCGCCGACCTCTCTTCCTCTTCCTCCGACCCTCCAAGTGTTGGCCCCTGTCACCCCGCCCGGACGACTGGCTTCCCGTGTCCCCCATACACTGGAAGAGTCCCAAACGCATGTCGTTAGCCTGGAGTCCTCCGAGCTCCAAAGCTGTACGTCCACCTGCCTACGCCACACCTGCACTGGGTGCCCAGCCCTCGCCTCCCCACCTCCCCTCCCCCAGTCGCATCTTGGGCCAAAGACAAAGCTGTCAAACACAAGAAGCTTCGTTCCTGATCCCTCTCTCCCCGTCAGGCCACACGGACCTGGCACAGAAATAAGTCCTCGGGCATCACGCTAACTGACGTGTCAGACGGGGAAAGGCAAACGCCGTAGGCTGCCACGTGCACGTGGATTCTCGCGGCCCGAGGCATAGACACGGAGGAGAGAACGGGCGTGGCCAGGAGATGGGGAAATCGAGGCCGCTCCAAGGTGCAAACTCCGGGCTGTAAGATAAATAACGAGGCCTGGGGATCCGATACGCAGCGCGGCGACTATACCTAACCATCGTTATGTGGCAGACTTCGAAGTCGTTGAGAGAGCGGCTCTTAAATGACGTGACGCACACGCAAACCACGTGAGGGGGTGGCGGGTCCCCCGGCCTCACGGTGGTTAGTCGCTGCGCGGTGAACGCCCGTGTCTCACCGTCTGCACACCTTGAACCTGCCCGTGTTGACACTGAAAAAGAGAAGTCCTCTCGGCTCCAGCTCCCAAGCCTGTGAGCGTCTCGGGCACCCTCCCCACGATCGCCCCCACCTCCCGAGCCCCCCGCATGTCTGCCGCCCGTGTCCTTCCGTCCCAGAGTGTGTCCATGCCCTTCGGGCCCCAGCTCTGGCTTCTCACGCTTGCTCTGATCACGCGCATGACGATGTCGGCCCCAGAAAGACAAGAAATTGCTTTCGATTCAGTCCGCGGTGATCCGCCCAGGGCCCCAAACGGTACTTGGCACCCTTGCTGCCAGGCGCCCCAAACGCACGTTTGCCATGGATGGATGTCTCCCCTGCTCTGACTCTGATCTGAGCCTGGACCACGGCCACCGCCTCCCCGTGACCCAGCCCTGGGCCCGAGAGACTCAATGGGGACTCATTCCTGTCTACGTCTACCTCACCTTCTAGCACGTTGCCACCAGACTCCCCGCCTCCTCGTCCCCTGCTCTCTGGAGTGCTTCGCCCATCACGGGGCTGCCCCATGCCCGTCACGTGGCTCTCCACTCGAATGCCACCACTTCGGAACTTTGCCCAAACACCCTGGCTTCGACAGTGCCCCCAACCCACCCTCATTTCCTCCTTTTATTGTTTTTATGGCACCTCCCACGTCTGGAAGCGTCAGTACCTGAAGGGACGTATTTAGCTGAGTGATCACCGGCCACTGTCCCCCCTGAAATCAGAGGCTCCGCGCTGCTCATATGCTGCCATGTTTCTTGTGCCGAATGTCTGGGCACACAGCACCTTCGGAAGCGATGTCTGCCTGACCGGGCACCCAGGTGCGTCTAGCATACTAATTTCTACTCTCGTGATAAGTCGGCCTGAGCTGGAAAGGCGAGAACGAGGTCTCCATCGGATATTGGCCACCAACGTGCTCTCAAAATCGAGAACTATCACCCAGCTTCGGGGCAAGGACTCAGTGAGAAAGTCTATGTTTTCTCTTGTACTATCATTTTTTCCTTCTGCCCAGCCTCAAAATCCAGATTCCTTCCACGCCATTATGAACGAAGCCTATT
Source organism: Pteropus medius (assembly GCF_902729225.1). Classification (NCBI taxonomy): domain Eukaryota; kingdom Metazoa; phylum Chordata; class Mammalia; order Chiroptera; family Pteropodidae; genus Pteropus; species Pteropus medius. The sequence continues at coordinate 3,620,402 of NW_024351648.1, forward strand.
CATTTGCTCTTAAATAATAAACAGAAGTCCCTATAGAAGAGCGCTTAGTTCAATCTGTTACCGCCGTCCACGTGTGTTTGATCACATTATCAAGCGCGAGGCATCGATTTGTTTGCCATCGTCTCCAATGGACCAAAAATATTCAGCGCCCAGTGAAAGAGCCTGAAGTCACGTAACCAGAGTTTGCTGAATTTTCAAAGAACCGGCTTCGCTCTGCCTCTTGGCCTCCCTCCGTGGCCCACGCAGACCACTGAGTGACCAGAAGCCACGCTACGGAGCGGGAACCAACGGCTTCTTCAGATGAAAACGCCGTCTCCACTCTGGACACGCTCTCTCCATTTATAGAAGGGAAAAAAAAAAAAAAAAGAGGAAGACGTGACCCTCTTATTCCTGAAAAGAAGACAAGCCCAAGCCATCAAGGACAGGGCAGGACCCGGCCACCAGCTGTTCTGGGTTTTGTGAGTGACAGAGCGTCGGTCTTTGGGACATTTCTGTGATAGGAAGAGAAAAAGGAAAACCCAGCTGGACCGTAAATGATAGTACCACGTTCAATAGGGCACAAGCCACAGACAGGAAAGGGGACCACGACGTGCCTCTCACTGGTGCCGTGAAATGCCCCGAGCCCTAAGGGCCCGAAGGTGTCAAGCGGGGCGCGGAGGAGAGACATGCCCTCGCTGCTGCACGTGCGCCATGCGAAGGAGGTTACAAAACCCTGCTCCCCGCTTTCCAAAGCTGCAGACACCCAAAAGACTCGGGCACGCGTGGCCTGAGAGATCGCAGACTGCCTCCGCCCCGTGCAGAGTCGCTGAAGCTTATGGAAATGAAGGCAGGGAGCAGAGGGAGAGAACACAGCCTGGGGACGGCAGGGACAGTGGCCTGGGCAGCAAGCCCAGCATCGGGGAACGGGGACAGCAGAACCGGAACAGAGGGAGGCCCGCCAATGTGGGGAATGGAGGAGGGCGGGGAGGGGCGCCTGGTCCCCAAGCCAGGCCACCTCGCAGGAGGTCAGGCAGGCAGGTATGGTGGGGAGGGGGCGATGCTCTTACATTCTTTCTAGGGGGGGTAGAATTCACCGCCCCAAAGATACCATTTTAAACAAAGTCTTTTCAGTGGGAAAAAAAATACTGCTCCCAAAATGTTCCTAGGTATTTTTAAAACATCAAAAGGCAGAATTCCTGCTCCGGGGGCTTCAACGAATGGCATAAACAAACTATACGTATTTGGAAAAGAAATCCTTAGGAACTGCTAATATGAGAAAGGGCTAATGAAAAGCGTTTGACTGAGAAACTCTCCAAAGCTGCATATCTTAAGGATCTGCAAGAGCTCGACGAGAAATTCGATTATGGCTTTATGACATGATCTCCGTTAAGCATGATCTTGGGTTCTAGAAAAAAGAAGAATGGGATGATTTGGGTCTGAGTCCCAGAGGGCCACTGACCGACTCCCCGCCCTCAGCCTCGTGTTCTTCACCTGCACAATGGGCTCTTAATGCCTACGCTAGAGAACTTGTCAGGACGATCGGATAAGTGTTTTTGTGTCCCTGTCGACAGTCACAAGCTTCAGGCGATGTTACTACATAAATTAAACATTAATAAAAACATTCATGCATTCTGTTGCCCCAATCTAAATATTACTAACATACGACAAAGAGGAAAAGTGAGCAAAATCATTGCTTGTCCTTCTGACACCTTTCCTGGCCAGACCCTGAAAAAGGGAACCCATGACACCACCACCACCCCCATCCCTGGAGAGGGCAGGCAGCCTTCTCAGAAGAGGGGAGCCCTGAAGATAGTCTAAAAGATAAGCAGGATGTTTCCAGAAAAGGCAGGAAGATGGCAATGGGGGAGGCCCTGGGCCAGGCAGAGGGAGGGGCGCACAGCAGGAGGTGGCTGGTGGCAGTTCAGGGGAACCCCAGGGGTACAGCCTGTGCGGCAGGAAGCAGGACAAGAGCAACAGCAGGGCGGACACTAGAAAGTGCATTGGGACTAGCAGCGCTGAGGTCAGTGTCACCCTGTAGGGACAAGGACAGTCTCTAACGTGCAGGGGCTCGAGAATATGCTAATAAGTCTAATAAGTGCCTGGATAACGGAACCACTCTGTGAGAACCACTGCCCTAGGAAATAATCCTTTCGATCCACACCCCCCAATCTGTCACTCTCCTCCGTACTCACCTAAATGTGCAGCGCGGTAACAGGTAAAGCCTGGGCACCTGTATACACCCTAATCTGATCTCCAGTCTACCAGAAAACCCCCAAGCAACCCACAGAAACGATGCTTGAAACATAGCAAAGGACAACGGGGTGGACAGGAAGTGTCCCTAATACCCCACGGCCCTCCCGTGGCTTCTGAATCTGCAGTCCAGTCCTTAGCTCATTCAAGATCTGAGCGACGCTCCACAAAAAGTGGCATTGCCCTCAGTAGACTTCGACTAACCAAAAAATCAGAGATGAGAGGTGGGCGGGGCGGAGAGACAATGTTATGATAACAAACACTGATACTGTTTTAGTAGAATTTGTTACAGAATTTTCTGTGTAAGTATAAACAGACACATTCATGTTAAGCCTTTTATCTTAATGTGTCGATGAGAATGTTTACATTGTATATATACGTTTATCTCTCGCACAGACAACAGCCCCACCACCCGACAGGTCCATAACTAAAGGCAATGATGAGAACGTAAGCAACTGCGTTACGCGTGTGACTCCGAGAACAGAAATTAAAAACTAAGTGTCATTTTTCCACGTGCAGATTGTTCTTCGCTGCCCCACATCGGAGCCATCTCTATCCCACATATAACCATGATGGAAAACACCCGTGCACACAGAACATGGGATTCTGAATGTTAATTAACTCAGTGTTAACGGAGCAGGTGCTACGATGTGGCAAAAACTTACCAAGATGGGGGAGAGATGTTTACATCCTGCCTCCCCATTGAAGAAATGGGAACTTTACCCAGAATTCATTCCAAGACTAGAGGGTGCACGAGCCACTGTGTCCCCACCACGTAAAGCATCCGGAGCCGGACAGATTGGTGTAGAATAAAGCTGTGTTTGCTTCAGAGGTGGCAGTGGCATCGATTATTTTCCTGGGTCTTCATAAAAACGTTGCCTGTTCTGACAGTTATTCCAAATTCCTTCCTTCCTGATCTTAAAATATCAAAAGTCCAATACTCTCTCTAAGTCTCTATAGTCTAAAAAGCGCCCTCCTAAGAGCCTCTCATCCTTCCTAATTATTCCCAGTTCTGGTGGCTGGTGGCCTTTTTGATGATGGAGCACACGGGGACTAGATTCCCTTTGGTTACGCCCACTCGCTACCACCCGCTTAGACGCCATGGGCCCTGTGGGAGCCTCGGTACCAGGCCTTCTGGCGGGTAAGGGGACAGTCTCCCACCACCACACAGGCACGGTGTAGGCCAGACAGCACCCCTCCACCCGCCCTCCGCATTCGGTGCTGGGAAGTCAGCAGTGAACCAAACCAACACACTCCTACCTTCAAGGGGCAGTCGGTCCTAACGACCCCCTCACTCCAAGTCCCGCAGGGCGGATGCCCTTCTGTCCCGCAGTGACCCTAACACAGAATCAGCACCATGGGCTTGATGCACACCCAGACAAAGATAACGCCCCCGCTGGATGCCAAATGAACCGACTCCTACCTCCCACAGAGAACCACCTCACAAAACACGACAGGACATCAGGCCTCTGTGACGCCCACGGAGGGAGTGAGCCAAAAGCCACACGCAGAGCAGGAGCTCCAAGAGAGAAGCGGACTGGGAAGCAAGCTGCTGAGGTCAGCAGGGACCGAGTGGAGCTGGGCCCCTGGAGAGGACAGAGAAAGGGGAGGTAGAGGTGTGAGGGAGGGCAGGAAGAGGCAAGGCATCCCACAGAAGGGCCGAGGAAAGCCTGAAACAGATGCCGCTAAATAGGGCCAGGGGACACCCCAGCCAGAAGCAGTGGCGGGAAGGCGTGATCATCGAGGCTCTGGCCATGACTCCAGTGAAAATACAGAATCTGGGAACGGCCGCTCTGAACGTGGTTAGTAACCAAACGAAAGTATGCCGGATTACACACGCCCAGCTTCAGGGCACCATGACTCACGGTCGCCAAAAGGCAGACACATCCCAAGTGTCCGTCAACTGGTGAACGGAGAAACAAAATGTGTCCGAGGCGATTCTGACCCGTGCTACACACGGATGAATCCTGAGGACGTTATGCTGAGTCAAATAAACCAGTCACAGAAACGAACGCACAAACAACAGCAAAAAAAACACACACTGTACGACCCGCGTATCCAGCGTGGCCAAATTCACAGAGGCAGAAAACAGAACGGAGGGTACAGGAGGGAGTTGGGACAATGGGGAGTCGTTATTTAATGGGTACGGAATTTCTGCTTTGCAAGATGAAAAGATTTCTGGAGATAGGTTGTATAATTGCCAATGTACTTGAACGTGACTGTTTACTGAAAGCTGGTTAAGATGGGAAATGGCATGTTACGTGTGTTTTACCACAATTTAAAAAAAAAAAGACGACAGAGAAAAATGTTTCCTGCATTTTATTCTGCCCCGCAGGTGGGTCACACAGGTAAACGGGCAGCTGAAGACAGGTCAGCGGCCCATCCACCTCCAAAGACCGAGGAGAGCGGGTTCGGCTCCAGCTCTGCCTCAGGTGGGCCGAGCTTTCGGAAATGTCACAGCCAGAGACCTCAGGGCACAAACGGGGGGGCCTCCTGCAAGAGTTGTGCACAGAGTCCCCAGGGAAACGGGCTCTGGGCACACGAGGCAGGGACAAGGGGTCAGCAGACGGGTGCCAGCACGCACCTCTGTGTGGATCGGGTAGAAGCTAAAACCCCACGTGGAATCCACAACGTCTGTGAACTAGATTGTGGCTGAACCCCACCATTCGATGTGATTCCGATAGGATTAGCACCTCATCTCATGGACTTTCTAACCTGGGGTGTTCACGGGTTCTTTCTTACAGCCTGATGCACCTCCAAGCAGCTCTCACCTTATGAAATGTGGCGGACGAAGCATAAATAAGGGTCGGTCACGCTCCAGCCTGTCCCCAGCTCCTGCCTCCCCTAAGAAATCACCTCCCCCGCCCTTCTGCATCTTAGGATTTCCACAGTTATTATTTTGCTCTCATACTTCCAGGGGTTCATGTCTCCCCCAAAAGAGGGCTACTCGGTTCCCTTTGGTCTTCTCCAAGCATCTAGAGGCCGATCACGTCCCGACTCCTGGACAGAGGTATGCTGTGACTTTCACCAAGACCAGGCACCTTCTGCATTCGGGACTTCTCCACGCACGCCGCGGGAGCAGCCCCCACCCGCCTGGACCCCCACGGAAGCCACCGCCGGCATCCCGCCTGCCCTCCCAGGCCTCAGCTCCCCAGAGGCTCAGCTAAACCACCTTTCTCCCAAGGAGCTCCACCCCAGTCTGCTCCAGACAGCGGCCCAACAGCCAAGCCACCTGATTGTGACACCCCTTAAGGGCACTGCTGTAGCTGTATTACCAACCGAAGGCAGAAACAGAAAAAATTATACCACTGGAGAGCTAAGCCATGGATCGGAAACCACAGTGATGGACGTTTGGGTTTTTTTTTTTTTTTCCTTTTCTTGGCATAAGGATGTTTTAAATTGTTAGATTGTGACGGCACCAGATTACGTCCACGGTGCCTTGTTAGAAAAATCTCACCGTATCCTTGTCGACAAAGGGTAGCAACATGAACCGCGTATGAATAGCTTGGTAGACGGACGGTTCTCTCTCCAGAGCGATGTTTAATGAACGGCTCAAGGAAGGTCTCTAGTGGAAGCCATGAGACTCTTTCAGAGTCCTTATGTTTCAATATTTGTATCGATTACTCGAATGATGGAGTAAATTAAATGTTTCTCTAATTCCAGGACAACGAGTTTCCAGGAGAGATGGCAAATGCATCGGATGACAGAGGCGAGAGCTAAAAAGATCAACAGATTGGAATTGCAATCGAGAGGAAATTATGTTATTTGGACACTTGGGTGCAAAAAAGAAATGCACAAATGTAGGAGGTGTGAAAAAGACTCAGGAGATTTAATTGAATATGATTTCTCTGTGCGACGATGCGGTGTTGTGACTGCCAAGAAAAACAAGTTAGGTGGTCTTAGACCATACTTAGGGTGACTCAGTGGAGTAAGGGGTCCCACGTCGGAGAGGACCCCTCGAACTGGGTTTGTATCTCTACACTTTAGGAGAGTGAATGGGAGATTATCCAAAGATAGCCAGGACGGAGCAGGGACCCCAAATCCATCTCATGGTGAATGGCTGCAGCAACTGAGCACGTGGGGGTCCCCAGGGAGGAGGGCTGTGTGACCCTCTGTGACTCTGATGGGGGAGGAGAGCCCAGAACTAAGACCAACATAGAGCGTAAGAACATGCAGTAGGATCGACTTGGAAGCAGACCCAGCTGCCTGAAGCGATGATAAATATTTCTGTGGAGCTGCGTATTGCAGAGATTTTGAAGCCTGACTTCACTGACTGCTGATAACCTTTGGGGGTGGAATTTTCCTTCTGAGGGAAACTAAGGCTCAGAGAGGTCCAAACTGGGCTTAAGTCTTGACTGTTTCACACGACTCTGGGGCAGAAAATGTCCTCCTTAGAGACCGTGAGGCTGGCAAGGATGCTACAGCCAGGTGCATAGGACTGGAAGGGGGACTCTCTCTCCCACACACTGGGCACCGAGGGCCTGACAGCTCACAGGAAGACAGCAAAGGAAGCCCGTAGAGAACCTTCCAGATGTCTTCACCCACACGTACACGATGGAACACAGACCCCGGGGTAAAACGGCTATTGTTTCTGACCCCACGTGTCACGGAAAGGCGGACACCGTCACCACGATGCTTCTGCAGAACGTCAAACTGTTGCTGTTCCAAAACCGTAAGGAAAAAAATAAAGACAGGACACACGGTCTACAGAAGCTGCCCCCGCACGTGCCCTGTCCTCCTTGGGGGACAGAGGCGAAGCTACTGCTTCTCGGAGCTCTCGGAAATCACAGCTCCCCTTCCTCGCACTGCTCTTGGGTGTCAGTCACCTTGGCCTTGGCCAACTCCCTCTGTATTTGATGCCGAGAGTTAGATGCTACGAAGATGCCTTTACAGTTAACCGTCCACTCGAAATAATCTATGTGTTCTCCCGCGACCATTGAGAAGCTCATTTTTTCTTCTTTACAAGTCAGGCTGAGAACAATATAATCCTCGAGTGCGTGCAAAATGTGGACGAGCGTGAGCAGCTTTAAAGCAAAGCACTTAGTGGGGTGTGAGGGGCCAAAGGCAGCCAGCCACCAGCATCTCCACCCCGCATCCCAAGTCTAGCGAACCCCTCACACTCAGGCCTTCCAGTCGAGCAGACTTAAGGGTGCCGGGGCCAGGAGCACTGAAGGCTGAGGTCCCGAGGGAAGCGGGGAAAGCCAGGCTGTCACCATCACGCACTCTGGGAAGGTGACAGGTGTTCACAGCACCACAGGACATGCATCCGGGGCCCCTGGGGCCTGTCCGAGTCTCATCCTCATTGGCGAAGGGGTGCGGGACACGCCCACTCGATGCTGTCGCAGAGGATTAAATAGCCCAGCGTGGAACCCGTCCTTGCAAACAGAGGGTGCAGTGGGGGGTCACCCCTCTAATAACCCCCCAATTCCGATTTCTTGCCCTGACACCCAGCACACGCTGAATTATTTGCTCCAAAGTCAACAGCACAGTACCAGACGTAGACGTAAACAATGATGGGGAAAAAAGATTTAAAAAAAAGAAAGAAAGAAAGAACGAACTACAGAGAAATAAAAGGATCAGCACAAGAGCTCCTTGGTGCGGGATAAAGGACGCGTTTCCGAACGGCGAGCAGAAAGGAGGCGGACGCAGCTTTGAGAGTCACAGCTGTCCCCTATCTCCTCCTTCGGATAAGGCGGGGCGCGGCCCCTGCAGACTTCTGTCCCAGACAGACGGAACCCCAGACGAGACTCTCACTCTGCGAGGCCGCACAGCCCCGGGAGGTGCTGACGGCGGCTCCGCGGGGCCCCGGGGGGACACAAGCCTCTGCTGTCAGCAGCTGGGGCCGCCCGGGCGAGGGGTGAGCACCGCGGACCGGCCTGCAGCATCCTGCGCGCTCCGCAGCTGGAGGCCCGGCCTGCTGGACAGCGGCCACGCGCGCGAGCCATGTGGACCAGACATCCCAGGGAACCGCGAGGAACCCAGCTCAAAGCATGGGATTCAAATGAGGGGGGTCTGCAGAGGAAGAAAGAAGTCTACACAAAATAGCCTCAAGTCCCTACAGCAGGACGGGAAAGCCTGTCCCCCGCATGCAGGGGCCATCACTGACAGAAGGGGCCGACACCCGCCAACTGATGGCCAGTACCGCCTCTGCGTCTGCGGCCTTCGGCTCATCCTGGACCCAGACTTGGAGGCTTAACGGGTCTCCCAGGCACAGCACGCGGGCGGGGGGGCGAGTCAGGGGGCAGGAAGGGAAGGGTGTTCTCGCGAGATCAGGCAGCCAGGCTGGAGGCAGGAGGAGGGGTTAGGGGGCAGATGCAGCCAGCCCTGGGGTTAGGGGACACCGCTGCTCAGGTTCCACCAGCCCGTCCCTAGTAATGCCTTGCAAGACATGGGACAAAGGAACATGAGTCCAAGTCTTGGCTAAATGTAATGACCCTGGAGATTAAGGGCCTAGATTTGCCACACCGTTCAACCACCCCAGACCCACGTCACCCAGAGTCCCCTGGTGCCTCTGAGCACGTGTGCTTCTCCCACCCCCAAGCGTCTCCCCATTAAAACCGCCACACCGTCAGACAGCAGCTCTCACCGGTGTACCAAGGGCCAGCGATCAACTGGCACAAACTCGGGGTGACACGTATTGAGTGCTTTCCATTTTTAAACGCGGGGGGCCTAGGACCAGAAAAATATCTTAGGTAGTTGTGAAAACGAGAGTTTTTAGATAAAGGCCTTGATTCTTTGAGGGTGGAGCCTTATTTTCTCTTATTTATTTATTTATTTATTTATTTATTTATTTATTTATTTATTTTTAGCAGAGCGCAATACCAAATAGATGTTGATCACATGCTGCTGGAGAGCCCGTTCTCACGTGAAGGCTTCCAGGGCATCGTAAATACACTTTTCACGATCAGAGAAATGAAAACTAAGACATTTTTAATCTACAGGATTAGCCAAAAAAAAAAAAAATTACAAATCATATAACACCGAGCTTGAATGGGGACACAGGTCGACAGGGACTCTCCCACTTTTGGTAAAAACACACGTTTATAGACATTTTGGAGGGCACCGTCAGTCCAAAATGCCGAGCAACTCCTATTGGCCCAACTCCTTTGGCCCAGCAACTCCTATTCTGGGGACCCATCACATAGGTGGGGCAGACAGGTAAACATGAAAGTATTCCCTAGAACCTTCTTTACAAAATCAGACACTGGGAAACAACCTAAACGTCCACCTCTTAAAGAAGCTGCAAGATCTCCTTCCAGTGAGCAATACAGAACAATTAAGAAGAACAAAGAGTATCAATATGTTGCTGATTTTTTTTAAAGCCCTTTACAATAGAGCAGCCCAATGAACACCCTCCCAGCCGGTGGTCAAGGTCAAGGTTAACACGACTGGGGACAAGTCACGGTGACAGCATTTCCCCTCCGACGGGCTGCGACTGGAAGGGCGCTTCGCCTCTGTGGTCTCCCGCATCCCACCGCAACCAGTGATTCCAGTGTAACCAGAGGAAAACCATCCATCAGACGAGCCCAGGAAACGGGACCAGCGCTCCTCAAAGCTCCCGCGGCCACTAAAAACAAGGGCGGTCTGAGAGGGACGATCACGGGGCAGAAGAGGCGGAGGAGACGTGACAACTACGTTGAAAGCAAGATCGGGCATGGGATCCCGGGACGGAAAACAAACACTGGCCGAAGAGTGGTGAAATCAGAATAAAGGGTTGGGTGTCGTTAATTAATAGAAATGTCATAATGCCGGTTCCTTGGCTGTGGCAAATACACCACAGCAGCAGAAAATGTTAACAGCGGGGAAGCTATGTCGACGCGGGAACTCTGTACCGTCATGGCAACTTTTCTGTACATCTAAAACTATTCTAATAGAAAAAGAAATGAACACAATTATTTAAAAATAAGGAGAGGGACACACTCGGGACAATAGGGATCCTACACATGTTTTTAAAAGACCGATCCATATTACTCTGCTTCCTTCCTCGTCTGCTGACAGGTGTATACACCCACGGGGAAACACACTGAGCTGTGAGCTGCGGTGACCTCTGGGGACAGGGCAGCGGCTCAGAGGTGCCAGGAAAGGAGAGAGAAAAGCCATCCTCTACTCTGCTGATTCTCTGCTGTCTTAATCTTTACAAGGAGCCTACGTGCCCATGTTATTTAGACACGCAAAACCATTTCAGAAACAAAGTGGATCCTTCTGCTACAGGAAGATCTCTGAGACACATTACGTTGAAAAACCACTAACTGCACATTTGCGTTTAAAAAATACCCAGGACACGACATGTTGGCCCTGAAGAGTATGTGCAGACCTTACCTTTGGGGAAAAGGAAGAAAAGTCTGAGAAGAATCAGTGGGGGCTTGGCGTTCACACTCCCCACCATCTGTCTACGTGTCTTACCAGAAGCATGTCTTTTTTTTTTATAATAATCGTCCTCAAAATGACAATAAATCCTCACGGTTCATTCCTTACCTATTTCATCTCTTTGGCCCCAAACCACACACAGAGTCGCCGACAAACGTTTCATACTTCTGTTTCTGGGGTCCTCCCACGCCCCGGGCCCCCTGCCTGCTACAGCCTAGAGGGGTCATGGGCAAGGGGAGGAGGAATGAGTGATCGAGGAGCCCCTAGGGGCGGCCCCCAGTTCACGCTCACACTTTGGCTGGGACACTGGTGAAGAATCTCTCTATGAAACCAGGTCTGCTGGGTCTTCAGGCTGCTCTCAACTGCAGCAGAGCGACGGGAGTGTGTTAGCTGATACCCACGGTGGCCGGCAAGGATGGCAAGACCCTAACATGCCTCGCGAATCCCCTTTCCCCTGTGCAAGCTCTCCTCCTCTCATAAGTAGATTGTAATACCTTGGATTCATATTTTCTGATTAATCGATCGAGGACCAGTCCCTATGTCCCCGACTTGGGTATCCAAAAGCCTACTGTAATTGTCCATGGCTGCTTCTCCTGCAAAAGGACATCGTAAATGAACAAAGGAATGGTGAGTTCTCTAGAGGGAGGAAATAGCCCAATGAATAAGAAAAACGGTTCCATTTTGCTTTTAAGAGCAAGTGACTTAATTTCACTAACATTGATTTTTTCCACCCCGGAGTGATTTAATTTTGCTAACACTACCTGAGTTTCTGCTTACTTGGTAGCGACATCTGGGTAAGCCACAGTCGCCACCCACACTGCACACAGGAAGGAGGTGATGGAGAGACCGTCCAGACAGGTACTCAGAAGCGTGGGAGCCTCTGAGATAGATTGAGATTGAGCCTGGTGTGTGTGTGTGCGTGCGTGCATGTGTGTGTGTGTGTGCATGTTCGGTCCTAGATCTCTCTCAGAAAGTCTGATAAAACCTGGGCCCTTTCTCCAAAAAAAGTACACTTAAAAACAGTGTGCAAACAATTTTAAGGGGTCCCGAGCACCCCACCTGGGGCCCAAGTCCCTTGAGCCTGAAGCATCTGTAATGCCGTTTTACATATGAATAAACCGAGGTCTAGAGAGAGCAGGTGACTCTCCTAAAATTTGGCACTTCCTGGTGGCAGGGCAGAAACTCGAGCCCTGGTCTCATGCTGCCAAGCGGAGATGTTTCTAGAAAACATGCAGACACCTGGCAGAGGTTATAACATCATTCCTATGTGTGCCAAAGCCGCATCATGGTGCATCCAGGCAATGACAGCGTTGTCACGCTTCCAGGTGACAATCCGTGCAGTGAGCAAGAGAGACAGAACACACTTTTGGTCACCACGAACTTGAGCCGGAGCTGGAATCCACAGCCCCAAACCCTGCACTCTGCTCATCTTCCACAGTCCTTTGCGGCAGCACCCGGGGACCCAGCTCTCGAAATGGATTTTCTTCCAGAGAGACCCTGGGAAGACAGTCGGCAAATACCGACAGGGTCTGAGCCGGTCGGGGCGGCTCCCGGAGGCCCAGGAAGAAGGCTGTGGCAGACACGGCCATCAGAGGGAGAGAACCCCAGGAGGGTACCGGGGGGCGGAGGGCTGCGGGAAGCCACGGATGGGAACCCCGAAGGGGCCAGGGCCCCGACTTGCCTTAACTCCCTGCGCTAACCACCCCAAGAAGTTGGCGTCTGTGCTCTTGTAAGCTGCAGCCCCAGCGCGGACCAAGGGGTCTAAATAACTCCGCGCACCGCTGCTGAGCTCACGTGGCCACCAACCGACATGTCCATTCGCTTCCCGGATGGGCTGTTAACAGCGAATTCAAACACAGCCTCGTTTTTCCGAAAAGTCAACAGTGCCAGCTGAAGGTGAAATGGAATTCTGAAACGCTAGGCACCAACCTTCGGATTTTCGACCCCGTTTAATTCAATCCTCTGCCGTGCGTCGGATGGGATGGCGAAGACATGCATGAATTCAAATAATCTAAACCTGGTTTCCATTTAGCTTCGTAATACGATGGGGACCCATAAAACGGACTTTCCTCGTTGCGCTGGGCCTAAGATAGTTTTTAAATGAATTTGCGATTTTCAGAGTATGTTAATAAGTGGCACCCGATTACACGCGACTGGCGAGGCAGAACCCGAACCGGGAAAAATTCCCGCAGGAAAGATTTCAAGTTTACAGGATAAGAAGTAGAAGAAATGTGTATGAGGCCCAAAGAGCAGGGGACCCAACTCCTCATGAGGTTTCTCGAACATCCCGAAGCTCGGGGAGATGACATAACTTGCCGCGAATTAGTCACCAAATACTGGTGCTGGGTGGAATGCAAGGTCCGAGTCACAGAGGCCAAACCCCAGGCACACACAGGGTCTCCTCCGACTGCCAATTAGCTTTCTACTCTCTAAACTGTAGCATCCAGATGACCGACTTAAAAAAAAAAATTCCCCTGCCCTCACCTGGAGAAGCTTTAGGGATGTTTGTAAAACATTCAGGAAAAAAAGCCATAAAGAGATCTTCACCGAGGGCTGTGCTAAGGATTAAGTATTATTCAATAAACCACAGCTTGGAGGCCATCAGCTGACGTCTAGCTATAAGCTAGAAAGCGCACTGGCTGAATACGTTTGGGTTTTGGGGTTTTTTTCCTATTTCAATTCCTAGATATCGTTTATCTAGGTATCATTGCCTCCCCCTCCCCGGTAAACATAAAACAAAGACGCAGAACCGCAGTAAGGCATAACCGGAGTAGGTGGCATATTATGATAAACAAGGATGACATAAAACATTTTTCCAGCTGTGATAAACATATTTAAGATCTATCGTCGAGGCTGTTGGAGCTGTAACTGAAAACGATCAAAATTACAAGTTGTTTATGACACAGAGTTTATGTGTTCGGAGCTTTTATTTCTTAAGTAGAAGTTGTCTCACTAGGAGATCATTTCCTTACCGTTTTGTTTTTTTGTTTTTTATTCCAAATTTGAACTTTTTTTTTTAAAGTTGTGACTTTTCGAGGCTGTCAAAACATCCAAAGTGATTTAACAACTGGCTAAAAGAATGGGCCAGCGCCTTCTGCAAATGAACAAAGCATGTGCTTCGGCTCAGAGGCCAAGTTCGTGAGCTTCTCGGAGCAGCCTCACCAGCCTCCAGGACTATCCCAGGAATCCAAATCCGCCAGCGATCGATCTCAACGCTCGCGTTTCGCTATATCTCAATATTTTACACCAGCAGCTCCGTTAACAGCTGTCTCAGAAGCAACAGGGGAAAAGAATGGAAATTTACATCCGGGTTTCAAAATATTCATGACTTCATGCCATTCGTGGCCCCTGAAACCATTTGATTTCTATGCGGAGGCTTCCTTTCCCTACTTAAAAAAAAAATATGCGCCACAAAAAAACTTTAAACAATAAACCTCGCCATCCAACGGTGACTGCTGAGGTGTGCTTTTGACACTGGCTTGTCTGAGGCATTAGACAAGCGGGTACCCACTTGACTGCAATTCGTAACGTCCCTAACCTCTTAAACCCTTCAATAGATAACGACTTCCTCAACAAACAAAACTCTGGTGTATTAAATTAAGCTGAGCTAAGATTACCTCACCCCTGAAACACCAACGGCAGTGGGCAAGTTGTAACCCGGCTGGGCAGTGCCCACACAGGCTCACGTCCCTTCTGCAAAACCCAAGGGACTTGCCAGCAACCTCCCTGCCTTTTGAGCGGGAAGAGCCCCCAGAATCTGGGACTCTGGAACACAGTCGACAGAACTGGATGATGTCACATGGTGAAAGACTGCTAAACGGAACACTCTACTTTTTGAATCCTAAAATAAACAGCCAGATCGCTTGAAAAAATCACTGGGATGCGTATCCTTAAGAGGCACCTTGTCTCCTTTCTAAGTTACACACCCAGACTAGTCAGCGCTCCCCTAAATCCCACATCAACCCAATTCCAACTGTTTTTAATGAACACCTACTACGTGCCAGGCACTTAGTCAGGCCCCGGCGAATCGACACGTTCCCTGCTCTTAAAGAACCCCTATTAACGATAGCAGGGAGAGAAAGACAAACCTACCATCCTAGGTCTGTGAAGTGGTGGAGCCTGGAGTACACAGCAGATGTCCTGTTCACTAAAGAGATCAGTGACATGAGAAGTTAATCAACTCTGGGGACAGGCATGCCGCCAAAGAGTCCCCTCTGAGTAAAATGCGTAGCAAGAAAAATTAAGTATTCTAATCGCTTACTGCATTTGAGACCCAAATAAGACATTGAATATAAATTTAAAAAGCAACCCCGAGAAAGATATTAGTTTCTGTGTCCCTAAGGAAAATGTAAAAACGTAGACAAGTTCTTCAATTAAACCGCCAACATTTCTGGATCAACTCTTTAAAGAAAAAGGTTCCTCTTATAATTACAGTTGACACTTTTCCCCCATGAAAAAAAGAAGAAAAGAAAGAAAAAAAATCCAAGAGGACAGATAACGCTTCTGCTTCTTCAATGTGAAGGTCAGTCTCCTTGGGCCCTAAATGGAACATGAGCTCACCCAACAGGAATAAATATCCTAAAGGAGGTGGTCATCTTTCTCCTGGAATGTTCCAGCCCCTTCTGGAAAAGCGCTCAGATCACCTCTGTAGATTGAAAGAGTACTGGTATTATTTGGGAGATGGAAGTTACTCAAAGTCGTGTCAAACCAGATCACCACTGAACGCTTTCGATGACCGAAGGACAGTGGCAGGCCTTGCGGGCTTCCACGGAGCAGGCCCGCCCGAACCCCCGCCGTGTCTCTCCTTGACCGGTCCTGTCCCCGGACAGACTCTGAGGGCAGCGACTTGCTTTATCCACGCTCCGCCCTACGTGAAAAATCACTTGGCTCAAAAGGGCGAGGACACCATCAAAATTCTAAACTGATTTTTCCTCACGCGACAGAAATCGTGGCCTCTCACCTCCCTTACCCCACCCATGCTGAAGAATGACAACTCCTCATGGTCACATATACCAAATGACAATTCCACGACAGCAGAGAAAGACCCTCTATTCAAGTATTGGCTTGATATAGGTCTAAATCGGAGGCGTGGACAGAATTTTCAAATTAAACTGAGCCAGACATGGGTGAAAACTCCACGGAAGAGAAGAACACGTCACAGCAGCTCCGAGAACAGCCCTGAGCTCTGAGAGGCCCCAGGCCACCGCTCACATATGACATCACCCAGGCTGTGACGGTACCCAAACCTATAACCACCTCTGCAGCCGGGAACCACCTGAGACCATCCGAGCCATTTTCTGGAGCTCTCCAAACATCCAGCAAACTGCAAAACATCCTCAACTCGGAGCCTTATCCAGGGGGAGCTACTCTTTGTGATGAACCCAAATACGTAAGCATCTTCCTTCCCACTAAGCCCCCGAGGCCAACGCAACACCCACTGCACACACCGCAATCTATGAAAACCTCCTTATATGTAGAGGAACAGCAGCTGCGGGTTACAAAGACATAGGCAGAAAAGCAAGAATTAACCAACCAGGTGTGTGGCGTGTGCCAGGTCACACGAGAAACAAGTAGAGCGCAGGCAGAAAGGGGACATAGCTTCTGTCTCTGAGGAACTCGGGGCGTATCAGCAAAGCAGAGCTGTCAAGAGACAGAATCCTAACATGAACACAGTGCTATGGACACATAAGAAAAGGAAGTAATTAATTCTGATTTTGGGAGGCGGGGGCCAGAGGAGAGAAGGGAGCAGGAAACAAAGCAAGCTCTGGAAGGTCTAATCAAGAATAAGAGAGAGAGACAGCGAAAAATAGAAATGAGAAAACAGATACTGAGGAAATGACACCATAAAGACAAGACGACACACGAGTGAACGATAATTTTTTTTTTTTTGAAATTGCTGTGTTGGAAATTTTTAACTGACCAAAATTGATTCAAAAACAAACAAACAAACAAACCCAAAAACCCAGAACAGACCAATACCCATGGAAGAATTTTTTTAAAGTTGTAACAGAACTATCCATTTTTAAAAGCATCGGCCTCCAGCTGTTCAACAAATGAGTTTTTTTTCAAACCTGAAAGGACAGTGTATGGTCACAGTATATAAACCGTTACAGAGAAGAAGGTAAAAAAAAAAAAAGTCATTAATTCATTTTACAAAGCTAGCATAAACCTGATAGAGATATCTGGAAAAGATAACATATAAAGAGAACCATAAAATTATTTTACTTAAATGTAGAGATGAAAAATTCTAAACGTAGTGTTAGCAAACCAAATTTAAATAGTAATCTAAACAGTCACCCACCGTAACCAAAAATAGTCTAGCTCAGGAATTTGAGGCATTATTAGCAGGTAATCTCATTCCACGTCGCACTAATAAGTATAACAACAACATATGAATCTAAATAGATGCCCAAACGACATCTGATGACATTCGACACCCATCTCTAATAAGTCACCTATGAAAACTAGACAGTTCATTCTTCGACGTGACGAAAAACTTGAAGCCGAAAGATAGCACAGTTATCAGTGTGCTTATATTAATAGCGATACTCTGAAGAATATCAGAGGTGTCACCATTAATATAAGCCTCAAAGGACAGATATGCCCATAATCAGCATTTAATACTATTCTGCATATACAGGCCAACGCAAGGAGACCCTGCTGCCAAGGCTGTTTGGCAGACTCTACCCCCGAGGCAGGCCCACTGGCCACCTCCCGCCTCCTAGCCACAGGTGCTCCTGTGACTCGGCTCTGACATGAGAGGGAGGGGCAGTTGGCTAAGCAGGGCTCGCTGGCATGTCATTTTGTCCCTTGCCTTTATCCCCTCCTCCTTCTCCCCACCTGAAACACAGATGTAATATCTGGAGGCACAGGGGCCATCCTGTGACCATGAGTACAAAAGGTACGTGGATGGATGGAAAAACAAAAGCCAGGAGCCTTGTCCTCCATGTCCTTGTTGAGCACGTGGTGGTGGCCACAGACTGCTTCCCTCTCGACTTCGACTGGAGAAAAATCAGCCCTGATTGCTTAAGCCTTTATGAGTCGGGTTTCCTGTTATTTGCAGCCATTTATAGTCCTAAATGACACATATCTGCAACAATTAAGAGGTATAAGTTCCGGGAAAATGGAGATGAAATTACCCTTATTGGTTATCAGTGATTCTCCGCATAGAAAAAGCAGAAAAATCAACTGACAAACTTCTGACTAACAAGAGCTTAGTGGATAGATACAAGATAAATATACAAAATATCACAGCTTTGCTCACACACACGCAATCATCCATTAAAATATATAATGGAGATTCCTCCCACGCTCGCAACAAAAAAGTGTTAATTACCTAAGAATAACCCGAAAAGAAAAGTATAAGACCTCTATGCCATTCTATGATTTCTTATAGACAAAGAAATTTGAATAAATGAAGCGCCATGAAATGTCCTCGAATGAGAAGTGCAATACCGGGAAATGGTATTTTCTCCCAAATTGATTAACGATCCCGACGCGAATCCAATGGATTGATTTCTCTTTGGGGAAAGTGGTGAAGAAAACTTGCAAAACCAAAACAAACACAGACACGCCAAACTTCATCTGAAAGAACGCTTCGAACATTTTTAACTGAGTGGAGATTCTTTCTATGCATAATGAAGCTACTGTGCATAAGATAACATGATTTTACCACAAACAGCACACAGATAAGGGGGAAAAGGTAGCTTCGAATAGATCCCATCATATAAAATGTATTACATAATCCAGTGAAGAATAAAAAATAAAACAGCACCATGCTGGGAAAATTGAATAATCAACGGGGGAGCTATCCCCACTCCGTTTAAATATAAAATAAATCCTAGAAGCATTAAAGAATTAAAAGAAAAAGATGAAGCATAAACTAGACATGAATAGGCATGATTAAATTTAACTGATTTTGACATGAGTATAAACGTTCTCAGCAAAAGGATTAAAGACCATAATGAAAAGACCGTTATTCTGTATTAAAATAAACAAATTAAAGAAAAAAAAAGCCAACCACAAGAAATATTTGCGATACAGAAAACAGAATAAAATACCTTTATAACAGAAAAGTCTACACAAATCTATAAGAAATTGCATTGACAAATAGCCCCAAAATGGGAAAAAGAGTAAAAGATCTCAGCAAAAAAAATTTTTTTTAAAGGAAATTAAAACAAGTGAGATAAAAAATGTTTAATGCTGAAACGGCAAAGCTCAAAGTGGCGTTCGATACTGGTAAAGAGTATGAGTAACAGGCATTGGGAGTTTAAACTAGGAACTTTCTGGAAAGCAGTCTGGCAGTATTTATCAAATATATCGCACACTTAAAAATTCCTAGTACTCCCTACTTTTGACTTTCAGGAATCTAACTTGAAGAAATAATCACATTAGTAACACTACACGATCGTTTTAATCACATTTTTAATGGCAGAAATTGTAAAATACTTCAACTTAGCAGTTATAGAATTATAATTTTAACCTTCATAATTTCATTAAAGACCATATTCCAGATGACAAAAAGGAAATGTAACCGATGAAAATTCGCAACGTGATGCTAAGTACGGAAAATCAGGAATCAAAACTGGATAGCGTCACATCAAAAATATATAGATACACAACGCAGGTTAAAGAGAAAAAAGACCTCAGAAAAATACAACAAAACATGAGCGATGGTTACCTCCACATTGATTGACTAAAGACGATTTTTATTTTACTTTTTCCTAACAATATTTTCTAATTTTCCACTAATAACCATTCGCTATCATCATTCGGGGAGGAAAAAAAAGCAATAAATGCAATAATTGTAGTATAAGGTGGCAGGCAAATGGGTCCCTAATTAAAGGTTCATTGTTCATCATAGCGGCACGTTATCTTTAAGCAGGTCAAAGATGTGAAATTGGTATATTGTCATTTGTACACGCGACTGTTGAATCAACTCTCTGAGTCACCTGCGCCCTCTCTGTAGGCCTAGACAGGAAGCAATGAGCCCCACTGGGAGCACACGAAGTGGAAAAAGGCAGGAAGCTTGGCTTGGGTTGCGATCTTGACCATGATCTTAGAACTACTGAACCTCCATTTCTCCAATTTACATTCACAGGATGCCCACCATGGGCCAGGTGTCGGGGACATGTGTGATTATTACCATTTGATAATAAATTCTGCTTCAATGCAAAAAAAAAAAAAAATCAGATTCAACTTACAGAGTAATTATTTTAAAGTGTGTCCAAAATTCGCTCTCCTCAAAAGCTGAGACTTTATCATTATTACTTTTAAACATACAGATTTGCTAGAATCTATAGGTAGCATTAACATTTTGACCAGAGATCACTATTGCCTTGTTCTGTCAATTAAACTCAGCTAAGTCCCCAGGACGCCCTTCACTAGACCAGAGAAACGTGATTGCACAGTTTCGACAAATATTCTTTAGAGAAATTACAACCACAATGGAAAGCTCACTGGATGAAGACAAAGTTCACGGGATGAAAATCTAGGAAGATGCTAGATTTCCAGCGAGAAAAAAGACACTGGCCTGGAACACACAAAATACAACACTTATTAGGAAAGTCAGGCACACAGGCGGTGCTTATCTGGTATTTGCATATCAACTATTTCGCAGAATGAACGGGGTGGCTTTAAACAGCAGTTGCCCATCTGTTAGCTCAGAGCCCCCCAGCTCTCAAGAGCTCTATATCATCAGCAGAAATGGAAAAAGACACCTTTGGCGGCCAGAGGTGAGGCCAGGAGTGTGTAGCCATGATTGCAGAGTGTGTACCCTGCATGGGAGAATCCCATGAGCCACCGCTGCCTCATTCATGACAAACCTAGGTGTCCCCAAAGATGTTTTGTAAGGCCACTAAGCGTTAAAGGTCTTTCTGCTTAAAATAAGTAGATAAACAGATAATTTAAAAAAAAAAAAATTAAAAGTTACACCCAGGGATTCGAGAGGGTTTTTTTCCAATTTTTATTGAGCCTCCTTTCTCCGCCCCTCCCCCACCAAAAAAAAATTGCTAAGAGCTGTTATTCTCCTGCTGGATGAGCAGTTGAGAAAAGACAAAACAGAAAGACACGTCTCCTATTTAGACCTCTAGAAAGAGTCCCCCGGAAGAGTGCCTGTCCCCGACAGGACATCAGTTAACCACATCGTAGGACACTTTTGCTAAATCCACACTTTTAAGTAATAAAAGGGGTGAATGGGAAAGGTGACGTCTGACATTCTGTCATCTACTTGATGACTTTGGGTCTTTCGCCCTCAGCTGCAGGAATCGTAAACATCCTCACTTCTTTTACATTCATAGAGTGTCGTTTGTATCTGAGTAAGTCGTTTAAAAATAAACATAAACGTTATGGGGAAACCCATCGGCATTGTTGAAAACGTCTGGCTAACTCACTGTTGCTTGGATTATATTTATATACACACCATAAAGCTAAGAAAGAACTTAAAACTTAGCCTGTGCACTTCTGGGCTGATTAAACCAAAGTTCTTTTAACTTATCACCTTCAGACTGCCTGTCCAAACAAAATGATCTCAAGAATTCCTTTGAAATAGCCCAAATAAGAGCCTCGACTTGCAAAGCTATTTTTCGGAGCTCAGTAGTACAGCCACAGGGAGTAGAACTTCTGAAATGGGGATTTTGCTATTTATTTTTTTTCTTTCAATGGCTGCTTTTGAGAGAAGGGGGAATAACATCTATAGGCATTACAAATCCTGGAAGCTCTGAATCTAGAAGCGAGCGGGGCATGGCTCACGCCGAAATGGCCAGCCTGAGAACCTTGGCTCTTTTATGTCGTCCAGTCTCCAAGGCCAGGAATTTCAGAAATCTTAGGCATTTTGCATTATTTTCTGAATCTTAAAAGAACCGAGACTTGAGAGAGAAAGGCCAGAGAAAATTAACCAGTAAGTAAGCCCCTAGTCTTCTGGCCACCCCGCATACCTTGCCCCCATAATGAAAGGCTCGGTGGGAAATCACTATCCGCAGATAGGGCTTTATTTAAGATGCTGCTGAGACAGGCTCATGGTTTCCAGCCCCCTTCATTCCTTCCCAATGCTGAACCTGCGACAGACTCGGGACCCTACATGTTTCACATTTTGCAACACCCTACAGGAGATTAAAAACAATGGTGGCTTTTGTTTCCAGGGAAGACTATACTGGATCGATTTTGCTAAGTCTTGAGTTAAACGCAGAGGCCCAGGCACAAAACTGCATGAATGCTTTCAGACCTGCAGTTTTGAGGGGGGTCCCGGCTCTCGCTGTAGCTCCCCGTTTCCAAGGGTGCTCTAGCCACGGGCAGGGGTACTCAAGGACTGTTTCTGCGTCAGTGCAAGACACCCAGCAAATGTCCGCACGGAGCTGATTATGCTGGTCAAGGGGAAAACTCTGCATTAGCATCCTCCTTTCCAAAGTATTAACGACTCAATCAGAAACTTGCTCCCCTCCAAAGTCCTAGTGACTTCAGCACCCGAGAGCTACAGAGCTTGTAAAATACTCCCAATTATTGGCTACAGAAATCGAACATTTACCAGCAGGTTATATTGGATGACAGGCTTTAAAACATGTTGATCTGGGGTGAAAAAGCAAATTAAAAATAGGAAGGAAATAAAGTCCTTTGTACTTCCTCGTGTCAGAGGTGATTACGTGGGAGGCCTCTTCCTGCGTCCTGATAGCGAGTGCCATAATCAGACACGGGCGGATACGACCTGGAGGGCACGCTCAGGACCCGCTTCCTCTCCGTCTCCCCAAAAAGGCTCTGGGTTATTTCGCAAAGACCAGTAGCCTCCAGGCTGTCGCTTTAACTTAGTACAAATAAGAGAACTAGTCTTTCATGGACTCAGACAACCACCGCATCCCTTCGCGTGAACCCCCAAAACCACGCCCCGATTTGCCCCAGCCTTGCCCCCCGCCACCACGACGAACCTCCTTCTCCAGCCTCTCTTCAAGCCCCACTCCGCATTTTTAAAGCCCTGATTCTCCGAGCACCTCCTCCGGGAGGTCTCCGGGATGCCTTTGGCCGCCAGGATCTGTTCAGTTTCCACGGCCCTTTCCCACGCTGCTCATTTGTTCTCATTCATAAAAGTGTCTGGTCCTACCCAGCAGCTGTGGACGCCTGATCTCACGCATGCCGTAAGCTCCTAAGGCTGCGGCTGCGTTTTACACACCAACCTACCTCCTGCGGGTCTGGACGCTCCAGTGCGTCCTTCTCCAACGGCTACGAAACCAAATTCTCTCCACCCGGCTCAGCTCAGCACCCCTCGGGCCCCTGATCTGCCCGTCTGCCGCCTCCACTCTGCAGTCAAAGCAATGCCAACCCCTTCGGCTCTGCTGCCCACTGCAGCCGACTCTAATCTCAGCCCGTGCTCTCGGCAGGGGCGGGGGGGCGGGCACCCGGGGCCAGCCTGGCACCAGAGAGGAAGCCAAAATGAGTGGACACAACCCACTACTCCTACCGAGAGCAGGAGGACCCGTCACACCCTGCGTGGCTTCCCCGCCAGGTGGCCAGACTCAGGACTGAAAGCTGGGACACCGAGCTGGCTGCACAGCCAGCCCTAGACTGGCACCCCTCCATTTCTACATCGACCTGGCCAGGCTGCCCAGGGAGCTGAGGAACTTTGGGTATAAGCGCTTTACCCACTGGGAGACAGGGGCCTGAATTTCCCGAGCCAAGAACAGGAGGGTCCCAGGGTTTCTGCTGTGTCCCGTGTCTGACACGCTCTGCCCAGACGCCTAACCCTCAACCCTCCTGTCCATCGGTCGGTGAGAATCCACAGCGGCCACGCACAGAGGACCCTCAGGGCGGCATTCTGACCAAGACAAGAAAAAGGTGGCAAACTGGTCTTCAACTCAGAGCCCAGGGAGGCAAGAATAGGATCATGGCTTCTCCCAACGGTCACTGAACATTCAAACGAGGGATCACCAGGAAGTTCAAGGAGAAAACTTCGCGTGGGCCCGTATCCTCTTCCTGTAAACCCACCGCGGACATGCCAAGCGGCATGATAATAAACACCCCTCGCAGGCTGCAGATCAGCAGGTAAAGGAGCTGACCCAGTCCTTAAGGAAGCCCAAACCTCAGGCAGCAAGACACACGCCGGGATCCTGCGTGACAGAAGCCTTAAGACTGGCTCATCCGTCTCTAAACTGCTCACAGGATTAACACGAAGGCCTGATCAATACTGATTTTGACCGTCCTGGGAGTGACTCACCGTTAAATCCTGCCCAGCTTAAAACTCAGCTGTGATCAGAAACAAAACAACATAATAGCAGGGTCAGATTTAAAATAGCAAGTATGACTTATAAACAGTGAACGCTTATAAACAACGAACGGTCACCTCGCCGGCCGTCTGGGCTGGCTGACCCACTTCGTGGAAGACCCACGAAGCCCTGTGAAGGGGCTGCAGCACCAGGTGTGTCCCAGTCGTTGCAAGCCCCCAGCCCACGAGGGTGGTGACCCGTTTGCAAAATAGACCCTGGGGAAGTGGAGATGGGCATCCTCGCACTGAATTTGACACATCTGACACGTGTGTGCTTGCCAAGAGACGGAGCTTTCAAAATCTCGGAGTTAAGCTGTCCTGGCATCTAATTCCCCTCCACGTAGCTACTGCCCGACTTAAAAACAGCGATTTCTTTATCTAAAAATGGGGACATGGGGTCACGTGAGATTTCCCAGTCACCGTGTCCCTCACCCACCGCACGGACTCTAAGAAAAGCAATGGGTCCTCAGAAGACAAACGATGCCTTTCAAACACCTGGCCAAAGCGGCTGAAGGCAAACGTGACATCTCGAAAACGTGTACTCCACTTAATTTTCCAGAATGAATCTGCAACCAACTCTCAAAATGGGCCAAGAAAGTCTATACTGTAGACAGAGTCCTGGTCTTGAGGAGCCTTAGCCACAGCACATCGCTCCATCGTCACGGGTCACATGTTTGTGTCCCCGCCGCCACCACCACCAAATTCATATGCCGAAGCCCTGCCCCCCCGAGTTGGATGGCCTTAGGAGGCGGGGCCTTGGGTTGGATGAGGTCATACGGGTGGAGCCCCCATGGTGTGGATTAGTGCCCTTCTGAGATGAAGAAAGATCATTCTCAGATCATGCTCATTCTCATTGCATGTCTATGTCTGTCTGTCTGTCTGTCACCCCCTCCTCCTCCTCTCTCCCTATGCCACTTGAGGATCCAGCAAGAAGATGCCCATCTGCAAACCGGGAAGCAGGTCCTCAACAGAAACCAGATCTGCCAACAGCTTGACCTTGGACTTCTGGCCTGCAGAACTGTGATCAATGAATGTCTGCTGTTGAAGACCCCGAGTCAATGGTCGGTCATTTGTTATAACAGCCCGAGCTGATGCAGACATCCCCACGGCTCTCTGAGAGGGCATCGCCGACCCAAGGCAGGGGGCACGTGACAACACTCCCTGCCCTGGGACGGACAAAAGTGGTCACTTCGGCTTGCTTCCGAGATGCAGGGAAAATGCCAGTCCAACTTCCGGGCCCGGATGAGCTGTTGGCAGCCAGCTTCCTACTGGGCCCTTCCTCTTGCAGCCAGGCAGGCTCAGCTGGCTCCCGGTCTGGTTGGAACTCGGCAGGGCCAGCCCTGAGCTCTGAATCCCAGGTGAAAACTTAGTACAAAGAGCCGGCCCCAGAGAGTATCTTTCGCTGGAGCGGCGGCAGGCCTGCCTTCCACGGGCAGTGCGTGTCCAAGGCTCTCAGAGCCTCAGTTTCCCTTTCTGAAAAGCAAAGGCCCTGGCATTTTTCTCTGGTTGGGATGCTTCTGTTCTTGCTTGCAGAGGTCAGTCCTTTTCCTTCGAGGCTCCTTATGGAACGGGGGAGGGAGGGAGTCGGTTGGTGAGGAAAAAAAAAAAAAGCTGTCAAAACAAATGGAAAACTTCCTCTCTTGTCAGCGAGGGAACCGAATATCTGAACAAATCTCTCTGCTGGAAAAAATAAGAAAATGGAAAAGCAATCACGTGTCACGTGGCTGATTAATAATAAATTTCCTTGGTGACTAGATGAGCACGAGAGGCTGACTCCGGACTCGCTTCCTCTGAAAGGAAAACATTATCTGCGATAATGTTATCTCGTTAGTGAAAACAGCCCGTCTCTGGTGACTCAGCTCAAATCTACGGGTTTCGGTGAGGCCTCCCCTGACCTCACGCGGCCTCCACTGTGTTCATGTGGCACTTGTCACACCCTCAGCTGCTCTGCCTTGGCCACCGCGGGAGGGGCTTGGTCTTCTGAAATCTGTCTCTCACACCGCCCCCCTCAGGGCTTACACTCATGGTTGAACCAACTGGGAAATCTTGTTTTTTTTTTCTTCAATTGTGGCAAAATAAACACAATGTAAGATTTCTCGTTTTCACCATTTAGAAGCGTACAGTTCGGTGGCATTATCTACACTCATGTTTTGTGCGACCACCGTCACTATCCACCCCCAGAACTATTGCCACCCTGCAAAAAAGAAACTCTGGACCCATTAAAACAACAATTGCCTATTCCCTCCTCCCTGCCCCCAGCCCCTGGCAACCAACATCCTACTTTCTGTCTGTATGAACTTCAGTCCTCTAGGGAAAGTGGAGTCATGCGGTGTGTGAGTGTGTGTGTATGTGTGTGTGTGTGTGTGTGTGAACTTCACTTCCTGTGGGGAAAGTGGTCATGCAGTGCTGTGTGTGTGTGTGTGAGTGAGTGTGTGTGTGTGTGTGTGTGTGTGTGTGTGTGTGTGTGACTGGCTTATTTCACTTCACATAACGTCCTGAAGGTTCCTCCACATGTAGAACACATCAGATTCTTTTTCCTTTTCAGGGCTGCATAATATTCCTCTGTTTGAATACGCCGCCTTTTGTTAACTCATTCTTCCACTGATGGACGCTGCTTTTGCCGTTTGGATGTTGCAAGTCATTATCTGCCGCTATGAACACGAGTGTGCAAATATCTATCGGACTCCCCGGTTTCGAGTCTTTCAGCTATATACGCAGAAGTAGGATGGCTGGGTCAGATGGCGATGTTGTCGAAGAAATGCCTTACTGGTTTCCACAGTGACTGCATTTTCCTTCCCATCAGCGACGCACAAGGACCCCGACTGCTTCGCCTCCTCGCCACGACTTGTTATTTTCCATTTCTGATCCTCGCCATCCTAGTGGGAGTGAAGTGGCATCGCTCTGTGCATTTCCCTAACGACTCCTGACGTTGAGCACCTTTCCCTGTGCTTGACGGCCTCCAGGAATAAGCTGTAAACCAGAGGAACTAACTCTTCTTCCTAAAAGAGCTTTTTTTCCACAAAAGAACCATCACTTACCATGAGTTGTTTTATTACCTTTGTTAAGTAAGCGGTTTGGATTCAGGATACATTTCCCTTGGGAATAACCACTAAAGGTGACGGTTCCCCGAGGGGACACCCAAGACCACCCGCCAGGCTCCTGCAACAAGACCGAGGCTGAATCCCGGCCCTGGGAAGCAGAGACCCCGTACCACCCAAGGAAGCGGTTCCTTCTCCTGTTCTAGATCGGGGTCCCCAATCCCCAGGCCATGGACTGGGACCAGTTTGGGGCGATAGGAACCAGGCTGCACAGCAGGAGGTGAGCGGCGGGCGAGCCAGCGAAGCTTCATCCGTATCTGCAGCCGCTCCCCAGCGCCAGCATCACCACCTCAGCTCCGCCTCAGATCATGGGAGCACCGGTCCCTGGTGCCACAAAGGCTGGGGACCGCTGTCCTAGAGGAAGGCTCTGCGGCACAGCACAGCACTCCCAACCAGGCGATGTTTCTGTGTGTCTGGCTTTCCAACCCTGACTGCGCCTTCTCCAGCCCCCGGAACCCCAGGCCCTGAGAACTCCCACACCCCCACAAGCGGTCCAACTAGAGTCACAGGTTCTCAACTTGCTCTACTCCCCATTTAAAATCTTTTCGTTTTTCCGGATATGCAGATGCATGCTTTTCAGATCCGAGGCTATGACTCCCGGGCCCGGTCCTTCTTGCCCTCGACCGCGCAGATCTGGTTCTTCCCCAGAAGACCACGTGACCCCGAATTACCTACCGATCCCAGGGTAAGAAGAGAATCACAGCATCCACACGAGTATGTGAGCCACCCCTTTTCATCCCCGGGCCCCCTCACACTTGGGCTCTCTTGGGATCCAAACCGTCCCTCCCCTGGAGGCAGGGGTGGTCCCAGCCCCAGAAAGGGAAAGGCTCGATAGCACTCTCGAGAAGCTAGAACCTTACCGTAAAGGGCAGAAAAGGCGAACGGAGCGAAGAGCCGGTCATCAGAAGCCACACGCGTGCAGGAGGGTTTGTGTTCTCTGGAGGAAGGAAACAACTTCTGATGTGTGTTCCCAGCGCCCGTGACGGCGGCAGCGGCTAATCACCACCCCACCTCCGCCCCGTGCTTACGACAGGCCCTGGACTGGGTTCTGAGGGATTTGTATTTGCTCGTGAAATACCTGCACCCCTCCTCTGAGACGGGTGCCATAATCGCCTCCCATTTTACAGACGAGGAAACCGGGCAGAGAGAGCCCTTCAGGGGGCCTGGGCACAGCCCACGCGATTTCTCATCGTGAGAGGCTCTGGGCTCTAATGCGGATCTCAGAAAGAAACCCGGACCATCGAACGCGATCGTGGTGGCGGGGAGCATCTGGGATACAGCAAAAGGCCTCCTTTCTAGTTGGGGAAGAGATGCTTGGACTCCGCTGGCTCAAACAGGTGAAAAATGATTTAAAAGTCAGAATTCACTATGCTGATAGCAGGACAGGAATACAGAAGGCCCCAAGCCAAGTGCTATGACCCTCCCAGAAAGCCTCCTGCATTACTGTGTATTTTGATGTCATTTGTCCCGTGAAAACAGTCTTCTACTAACATCAGTCTCGGGCTAAGGACCAGCCATTACTTCTCAGGGGAGACTGCAAGGTGCCCGGCCGAGTTAGACACACGGATCAACCTGAGTCAGAAGCACCAGCAGCAAAGCCCAGACCTGGACCGAAGCTGGCACCCCCTTTCGGGCAAACCCCTCCTTCCTCTGCCTTGTGCGGTGAGGGCTGGAAATAGCTCGGGACGCTTTGCCAGCACTGCAGGGGACAGGGGCTCGTCCCCACGCCAACCACAGGACAACGCCTAAGGCCACTGGCTGCCCCAGCCCAGGGCTACCCCAGGCCCTCCCGACCCCGCTCGAGTGGGAACCAGGGTCTTCTCCAGCCCGGGTGATCTCAGGCAGTTAGGGTGCAGGGCCGTGGCAATGAACTTGAGTGCTCACCTGTACAGGTTTAGCTTTCACTGTAAAGAGGGCAGCAGTGGATTCGGAGTAAGGAACAGTATCACTCCCGGACCCAACCAGGTGTCCCTCTGCGGAGCTTTTCCGGGGCGCAGAGTGGACGCGCTGGTTCACACTGGGCTTTCCCTCTCCGCCCCGCCCCCACGCCGACCCCACCGAGAAGAGCAGCTCCTCCACCCCCACCCCACCCCACCCCCCCACAGCAGCCAGGTCCCGCTTCCAGAAAGCCCAACAGGTCCCTCTCCACCCATCACCCCGTCCCTCCTCCAGGGGTGCTGTCCCCTTGGGCCCCAAGAGGCCGACATTCCATCCAGGTGACACTGAAGTCAGATGTTCTTCCTGGAGCCTTCCCAAGCTCTCCGGCAGCTGGGTGACCCTACCGCCTCCAGCCCCCACACTTCTCCCGCCCCCCAGCCAGCCTTGTCTCATCAGCACTGAGGCCGGGGCTGCTCACCAGGATCCCGACTTCTCCCGGCCGGAGAGTGAGCTCCCCGCGGGTGGTATAAATCATGCCTATTTCTCATACGCTCTCCCCGGAGCCAAGAGCAGGGCTGTATCCACCCCACCACCCACCTCTATCCCTCCTCCGGATAGACAGACGTGACCTTGAACGTAAGGATCCCAGAGAGCCAGCCCAGTTAACTTAAATTCAGCGTCTCTTCCGGCACAGAGGCAGCCTGCTTACAGGGGGGCTCAGACTTCCTGAATTTGAGGGGTGACCATGCCCAGTGCTGGGAAAAGGCTGGACCCCCAAAGACAGGCCAGCAGAGCCACCTCGGCACGTGGAGAAGAAAAGACACAGATAAAAGCATCCGTTTGCTGGCGACTTCCTACCTGCCGGTCCCGCTGGGTGTCTCAGATGAGGCGTTGGCAGGGCCCACATCGTCCCAGGGGAGCAGTATCATCCCACAATACAGATGGGGACACTGAGGCCTGCAGCCCCCCCTTTCCTATACGCCTCCCTGCCCTTGAGACGGGGAGACGGCGGTGCTGGAGGGGACGGGGCATCACAGGCGGCGCCGGGCACACACGCGAACCCCACCAACACGGGCCGATGAAAGGCGGCGCTGTGCCGACGGCTTGCCCGGCTGAATCCACGTCCGCCGCAGCCGACGTTCGCATGGCGTCTTTATAAGAGTCCCTTTTACGAGCTATGCTTGAAATGAACATGCCAGGTTCAAACGATTGTGTTTACGTCCTCTGTAAGAAGTATCCCGCCTCACGAGGCTCCTCAGGAGCACGAAGCTTTTAACGATAATTTCTTAGGTGTTAATTATGTTCAGGAGCCCTCTGCACACCATTCTAGACAAGTGAACTTCGGGGGTGGGGGCGGGGGGTGAAGCGGGGGCAGGCCTCTCCTTCTACGAGGGCATTAAAGACCTCGACCCGAAAGAAGACAGGGCATTGAAGTGACGAGATGCCTTTAAGATTGGCGACCGTCCCTGCCAGCATCCGAGACAAAAGTTTACTTGATTCACCAAGAAAACAAGGCAAGAAACGGAAGCTGACATCTGTTCACAGTGACGTTGCCAATTCCCACCATACCTTCCTACGAGCTCCGTCCCTCTCTACCTTGTGTCTCGAGATCTGCAGGCTGGAAAGGCCATGACAGATGATGACCCAGGCCCATCCCATCGTTCAGAAGGAAGAGAGCCAGTGGACAGCAGCCTCGGAGGCGGCGGCGCCCCCTGGCCTCTGCCATCGGGCCACACCTGAAACCACCACACCTCAGAGCCCCGCCTGGCTGC
The DNA here is from genome assembly GCF_902729225.1 of Pteropus medius. NCBI lineage: Eukaryota > Metazoa > Chordata > Mammalia > Chiroptera > Pteropodidae > Pteropus > Pteropus medius. Next base: position 3,650,992 of record NW_024351648.1, read on the forward strand.
CGACTTTCAATCAGGCGCCCAGATCCACCTGGTTTCAAGCCCATGCCCAACCTAAACTGGTGCCGATGAATGAATGATTCATTCTCTCTTAAACGGAGGAAACTTACAGACCAAGGCCTCCCTCCACGGCGATGAGGAGACCTTGACACGGGGCTAACCTCACGAGTGACCTTTCCGGCAATTCTCAGAGTTTCATTCACCTCCATACGTAAAAAGCCTGACAAAACAATGATTTTAAAGATACTCTTATTGCTTTCACGTTCTATGTAGGAGTAGCTCGTGCGATGAAATGTTTTAGCTGGCAAAAGGAAAATTAATTTGTTGTAAAGAATCTTTCAGAGCAAATGGGGTGCAGGCACAGAGCTTATTCCTTTAAGAAGACTGCTGTTTCTTGAGGTCTTCCTATGTGCCAGGCACTGAGTCAGTGTCTTGGGAATTCCAAGGTGACATGACATGGTACCGTGCCCTTCCTTGGGATAATGCAGTAAAAGCAGCATAAAGAGAATGCCATAGGACCATCCTTCACGCAGAATCGAGGCCACCAGAAAGGGCGAAATTGCAGCTAATTCTTAACAGAATTTGCCAGAGGACAAACTGGCCCTGTAGCTGTCCCAAACAGAGGGGCTCCCACCTGCCAGGGAAAAGAGACCTGAGTGAGGGCAGCCTGTTTCAAAGCCCGCTGGAAGAGTTATTCAAAGCGTCGGAGATAATGGCGGCTTGCATTTCTCTCTTGGAGAGCCAACGAAATGATTTTCAAATTAAAAATAGTGACAGGCAATCACAGAAACAAGTCTAAAACTTGCGAAATGTAAAACCGAATAACCACCTAGATGCTAAACGCAGTTTCAACGAAGAAAGTGAGAGTGGATTCTGAAAATGCCAACAAAAAAAGTCTGAAACCAAATACAGAAAAATTCCTAACGCAATACAGCCAATGTGAGACCCCAAAACCAGTAACGGAAGTGTGTGTTGTTATTCTCTATTAGGATTTCTGGCTGGTGAGAATCTTAACTACATGAAATTGCCCAAGGGGACACATATAAGGATGATAATTAAAGAGTGAGTTACCACATATTTAAACAGACCAATGGGAAGCAAAAACCTTGGTTTATTTTTTTCAAAATGAATCAGTATTTTTTTTTTAACCTCTCATCTCAAAAGAAATAGTTTAAAATTTTTCATTTACTCGAGTCCTGTAAAGACATCCCAAATCCCGAATTGTAAAGGGCACACTAGATGCTGTAACTCCGCCAGAGATGTTTAGGACACCTGGAGGGACTCTAAGCCCCTCCCGCTAGCTCGCCCACACAGCACCGCAATCTTCAGGGCAAACCATCTCCCACTGGTCACTTCAGAAGCCTAACGCCTCCACGTTTCCCTGCTACCCATTACCAGGAAAGCAAGGTCTCTGGCAGTGGGCGAGGGCGGAGGCTCACGCACTGCATTCACCCTTGGGGCACTGTCATCTCAGTCACCCAAGAGGCTGAATTTCCTTTCCGGCCACTAGATGGCGCCTCCGCATTAGCGAGATGGGCAAAGTGTACACTGGACGCGTCTGGGGCACGGGGCAGAAGCTGACAAATGGAAGGATTAAGGGAGAAAGCATAATAAACAGGTCTCTGAAACGGAAGGCGAACCTCAGCGGCCGGCCACTGTTTCCTGAAAAAAACTGTAAAATGGCACAACTGTGTTCAACCAGCAGAAATGCGACCCCGTTAAAGCCCCGTAACGAAATAAAGTTTCGTTATAGAACATTTATTGAGCACCTAATATGTGCCAGGCTATCATATTTAAGTGACTAGGGCAGTCAGTTATCAAGTGCGGCCTATAGTTCTGGCACTATGCAAAGAGCATCTCTTTTTCCAGGATGTCTCACCCTTAAGAGAAATAGTAAGCTAGTCTGAAGGGCTCAGTATACGCCAGCCTCTGTTCTAACCACCTGACATACGGATTCATTCACTTCCTTTTTATGAATAAGTGGAGGAAGTAGGTTCTATTCAAACTCCAGTTTTTCACGGATGAGGAGACCGAGGCATATTCGAAAATGTGCCTGAGATCTTAGTTACTCAGGAGCAGAGCTTCAAACTGAGATCTTTACCTTCACTGCTTCCTATAACCTCACAAAATGACAATGGCTAAGGTGCAAGACAAAGCAAATCACTGTACCCAGCACAGTCGTGGTTACGAAGTCAAAAGGAGTGACAGGAAAGTCAGGGCTACAGAAGTCAGGGGAATCCAGAAAAGCTTCGTGAAAGAGAAGGAACCAGTTAGAAATGAAAGGGTGACATCTCAGATCTGTTAAAGCCACAGAAAGACATTTAGCGGTAAAGAATTCACTGACTCACTGTCCTCGTGCCTGTCAAGTTATAGCTGGGTCCCTATTTTACAGATCTATCTGAAACTCAGAGATTTTTAGAAATGAAAAAAAAAAAAATTACCCCCCCCCACCGCAGAAAAAAACTTTTCCGACGTCGGTCTTCTAAATACATGAGAAAACGTTTTTATTGCGTTGTTTAATGAGAAAAGGAGAAAATTCTCCCCGAACCATTTTCGTTCTCTCCCTTTCCGGTGAGACTCACAAAAGCTAAACAACTTGTTCAAGGCCAAAGAACGAATTGGCAGTGAAGGAGATACCAGAACCAGGTGACCTTGAACACAGCAGGAACAAACACACGGAGGATACAATAACATGGCTCACGGACCACGGAGCTAAAGCGCAGCTGCTGGCGAGTGCTGGGAACTACCACGGGATCCCTGCAGTGGAGTCTCGTTAAGCAGTACTGCAGCCCAAGAAGGAAGGGCCTTGAACTTGATTCTTGGACCAGGATCCAGCACCACGAAAGGCACGCGCTGAGAACCGGGGGCTGGCGAATCTATCAGACCGGAGGGATGGCACAGGAGTCGGAGTGGCCGGCTCGGAGGCCAACGGAACATCTCCCAGATCACCCCCGTGCAGGTCTGGGCTGGACTCTAGGGTGTAGCCAGAAACGGGGCAAATCGGAATCATTCCGAGTGACTCAGTGAGGTTGAAAGGAAACATTCAATTAGTCAGTCTCCCCAGGAAAGGATGGTTGGAGAACTGAAATTTAACTAGAAATTCCATCCTGATCCAACACTCGTTGTAGAAAGTCTTAAGGAGGGTAAGGCAAGGTAAGGACAGCAGAAAACATCCTGTGACAGCGTTTTCTGTAAACTCTCCCATGCTGGGGCTTGACCTGTGACATGAATGCGTAAGCCACAGAAATCAGACGATGGAACCGAGGAAAGTGGCCGATCTCTTTGCTCATTTGTGTTCACGACAATCTGTGCTTCTCTTCCAAATCCTGAGTCTGTGAGTTAGATTATTATTGTCCCTGAGTAATTATTAATTATTTGGGTATTATTAGCACCCTGAGACCCCGGGGGAATTCGGCGGGGAAAATAAGCACAGATGATGCTGATGAATCTGGGCACAAATGATGAGGATTTTACAATCTAAATACAATTAATAGCTAGTGACTTAAAGAAAACTACTGCCAAGTGATACAGCCAGGTGGACCATGGACTTCTCATCTGGGCTTATTTTTTTTTTTTTAGGCTTCCTACTTTTTTCCCAAGAGGTTATTAAACTCGGATACTTCAAATTTGGGGAAATTTGGAAAGCTCCTATATAAAATTCACCTCTCTTTAATTATCATCAGACTTGTTCCTTAAAGTACTATTAACTAAAATTTGCCTAACTCAACTTGTTGCGGTGCCATTTACTTACACATGCATTTCCAATAATCAATTTGAGAGAGACAAACCACTGACTACAGGCAAACCTCGGAGATGCTGTGGGTTCTGTTCCAGACCACTGCAATAAATCAAGTCGTAATCTTTTGGCCGGTGGGGAGGAACTCTTACCTTCAATTTGTTAAAAAAAAAAAAGCAACATCTGTGAAACGCAATAAAATAGAGCACAATAAAAAGTATGCCTGTGTGCAAACAAGCATCCCCAATATCTCAAGAAAATTTAAAGGTTCTTCCCTGTAAAATATTTATGCTTTAAGATTGTCAAAATATATTTGTTCTCCCGCATCAGGAGTAATTTAAAAAGCAGTTTGCATACACCCAAGTTATCAGAGTGACAAATAATCCCAAAGCCAGTTTAGAGAAAGCTGGTGCCTACTTAAAAAGAAAGTAGCTGTACAAAAGTATACAAAGCAGGAAAAATCACATATAGAAATACACACACACGTACACAATTTTAAACAAATGGCATGTTTATTGTACAATTATCACTGCAGTCGATGCCCGTGTTATTAAGGTGACTAAGAGGATGGAGAGATGAAAGAATTAAGTTTCAAACTCCCCACCCCAGGACTTTTGGGACTAGAAAAGAGGTTCTAAAGTCTTTAAAATATAAATGCTTAAAAAGACTTCCAGATTATGATGATGTGAGCCACTTAGGGCAGACACAGCTATCTCTGCAGCATCCGATGGCACTGTCACATGCATGCACATTTTTCCAATGTGGGCAGCCACCAAACTATTTCAAAAGAGCATCAGCCATCACGTGTGGGACCAAGTCACTCAGGTTCACGGATGGACATGTCCCAAGCAACTTACAAAGGAAGCCATCGTGAGCACCAGCCAAAGAGAAGCCAAATGTGGGGACGGAGCCAGAGCCTGCATCCCCTTCACCAGTCAAAAATAAGAGCCACAATAACTGTAAAAGTTATTGCGATCGTAGGCGCTCGTCCCTCATCATAAAAGGAACTACTTTCTGCTGTGTTCCAATAAAATCTGAATAGAAGCCTATAAGTTTAAAAATGCTCATAACGCAGAGCAGGAAAAGGAAAAAAAAAAAGCAAGTCTTTTTCTTACTCATTTGTCTCTTCTGTGTTTTAAATAAACATAGTGAGTAATTTCTATAGTTTGGTTCATAGCCTTAAAAACTTATATAAGACATTTTACAGTATCCGAACTAATTTTTAAATGTAAAAAAAAAAAAATGAGTCCGATAAGCACTCGACATGTATTCGCTAAGAGAGGAAATAAAAACTAGTTCTCAGTTCAAGTAAAGAAATGTCAACAGTTCCTTGAGATTTTGAAATTAACCCATTAACCCAAGTGAAATTGGCATAAGTGGAAAAATAGAAAATCAATCAGCATAAGTGAAAAAAAAAAAAAGAAAACAGAAAATCCTTCAAAACTGATATCTGGGACCTTACAGCATGCGTAAAACTGATGACTTAAAAACAGAAAGCAATTTAGTCTTCAAAAGTTCAAAAGTCTTGAAATCGAAGATATTTTGAGTTACATAAGACCAAAGCGATTTAACAAAACAAAGTTCATCATGCTGAGGGAATATGTACCTATTACCATCCTAACTTGTTTAGTAAAGTACCAACCATTTTATACCAAACATATGCCATTTTCTGAAAACAAATCAATTCTTTTACAGACCCCTGGGGGTGCGGGGGCGGAGGGGTGGGGTGGGCGGAGCATATATTTCAAAGTTTTTTCTCTTTCCAAATACTGAAAAATCAGTTATGCTCCCCAAATGTCAACAGGTCTCAGTGTGCACAAACATGGGACCGCCAAGCTGTCCCCGCCCCCAACCCGCCTGCTCAGTTTAAGTCAAATCCTATCTCTACAAATAACTGGGAAAACTTCCTCTTGATAACGTGACACCAAGTACCATTTTCCAGGAAGGGTCAGAGTGCTTCATTCATTACTCACTCTGTTTTCTTCAAAGAGCTCAGCGTTTGCCTTTAGAACATCTCAGACAATCAAGAAACTACAGACCAAGCATGTGTGCAGTGATCCCACACGTGATCATATACGTAGGACAATCGAGAGAGCAGTGTATCTCGTGGAGAACACCTGTCATAAGTTGGCTAAGAAAAACAGTTGAAAGCAAGTTAGCCCTCGGGCACAAATATTTCTTCTACGAACTAGGGTTGATTTGTAAATTGAGTTTTGAAAACAAAGAGGATCACAACCCACAGAGAAATGTGACTTGTACATTTTACAATTAAGAAAGTTCTCAAGAAATTGCCTCTCTATTCTTATCCTCGCATGCTTTCAAAAGCAACAAGTGATTTTAAATTATATTCAGAATTGTTAAGTTTCCTAACGCCTTCAAGAAAGCTACCCGAGCAATGTGACAATCCAAAAGAGGTCTGCAACTCGAAACGTGCCACACGACACTCCTGTACACACCTGTCACTCCTGGAGTTTGGGCAAAAGGTAACTACAGTAGTGAAGATTTTCCATCACAACTGTCATGACCAATGTTAGAAAGAAGGCAGGGCAGCCAATCACAGTGGGTGAATGTGTCTCCTCTAATGTCATGGCCTACAGTGACCCTGCGACAGGGATGGCATTAATAAGGCAAAAAGGGTGCATTGCAGCTCAGGCCTCCGGAAGAACACTGGTTTACTTCATTATCTCAAGTCTACAGAACTGTTTTTAAAGGGCCTTTAAGACATTGTTTGCTGTCTATTTGAAAACTATGTATCATGTGCTGAGTCAGAAAAAGAGCTGAATTTTCAAGCAACTTTGTTTCACCCGGGAGTATATAAAATACCCCAAGGACAAAAGCAAAGTCCTCTTTCTTGTGTAGGCTCAGGAATTACCTAGCACAGAGTCCAGTGTCCATACAGCAGGTACCCAATAAGTGCTGGCTGGATTCAGTTGCTTCTTACCAGCACATTCTTACAAAACCAATGAAACCAGATTTCAAAGGAAGCTACCGTCCCTATGGGATCTCCTTGGCAAAACTCTCAAGCAACAAGTAAAAATGATACAGTTGATTTTCATTATTGGTCTGACCTTGCAACAATAAGGATAGGAAACACTGTTATTAGTAAACTAAGCCTTAGACAAAGACCAAAAACAAATGTAAACAACAAGTATTCTCTAGGTCTTTTCCTATTAAAAGGCCAGAGGTAAATTTGGATAAAATGTAACAGTTTAAAAACAAACAAAAAAAAACCTCTGTTACATTATAAAATCTTTTGTTGCATACGAAATTTAAATTACCGTATGCCTAAAATAGCTACTGTATGCTACGAAGATTCTTTTTCCTGCTCAGATTCCAAAGCTATGTAAGAAATAAAATAAGCAACAAAGGGAAAAAAAAAAAAAAAAACCCGAGTACATTAAAATGAACAGTTCATCCTGTCTTTACAACCAGGGTCATTAGCATGAAACATCAAAAAAGAGAGTGGAAATTCTTCACCATCTTAAAACACTACATTATTTCTTTGTTGGAAAACATATGGAAGAAACTGGAAATACAAAAAGCCACGCAGACTCAGCCCCTGAACTCTAATCCTGGAAAGACCAACAGTGTTTCAGATTCAGCTCAGGATTTTACTGTCACCAATCTGACTTTCGCTCGCATTTGTGCTTTTTTTTTTTTTAAATCCAGCCCCTCGATCCTTAACTCAAACTATGTATAACCAAGGTTCTTTTTGCCTTTTTGTTTATTTCTCCTATGACTGAATCTTGTTAATGAAATGACCACAGTATGTTTAAAACGCATGTAATTTTTAAAAGGCATCAGATTATTTAACTATCACTTTTTAACTTTAATTTTCAGTGTGCTGTATTGCTGTAGTTCATGAATCTGGAAAACTCCATAAATGAGACAGACAGACAGACAGACAGACAGACATGCCATCCTGCCGGACGAATTTACTTAATAATTTTAGCCTAACTTCTATGTTCAAAGTAACAATGCATTCTTTTCAACCTTAGCATATTTCTTTCAAAAAAAAAAAACCGGTTATTGGATATAAATTCACATTCCATAAAGTCACTAATTTAAACTGTACGATTCAATTGGTTTATATATATATATATATATATATATATATATATATATTCAGAGATGTGCAACAATCACTGAAATCTAAGTTTTGAATATTTTTATCACCCCTAAAAGAAACCGTGTACCCATGACCGGCCGCTTCCCATTACTAATCTGCTGTCTATGGATTTGCTTATTCCAGACCTCGTATAAATGGAATCATACAATGTGTGATTTTTTGTGACTTGATTTCTTTCACTTAGTATGTTTTTAAAGTTCTCTCATTCGACCTTATCAGCCTATTTCTTTAGATAGGACTTTTCTAATTCTTCTGACAAATCAGACAGGTATCCCTTTAAGCTTCAAATCCTGACCCACACCCCAGCCCTCCTGAAAAATACTTTTTTTTTTTTTTGCTATTTTCCTCCAGAGCGCCACACTCTGATTTGCTTTTTAGGACATTTCCAGACTTCTTATTCTGGGCTCTTCTGGTAATAAAACTCCAAGTCCTTTAAACTGTGATCTTTCGTACCTACGTTCCTCTGACAGTAAGGACAAGACTGTGCCTGGGACAGAAAGACAACGGAGTCCTTTTAATGAGATGGCCATGATACGTGTAAAGTGTGGGTTGATTTTTTTAAAAAACCATCAAATTATCTGGCTACCACTCAAAATTTCCAAACGACCTTATTCAGATGCTCTGTTCCTATCATGTATGATTTCATCTGCTTCAAAAGCTTCCAGATTTTCGAAGGTAAGGATTTTTCGAAGGGGAAATACGAATCCCTAAACATGCCCATTGGATAGAGAATGAGCATCATCCAGATCTTTACTACCATACTAGGCAGCCAAAGGAATGCGGGACTCTCATAGGACTTGAAAGCTATTTCTATTCAAGTTAAATGTTCTAGCACCGTTTGGACGAAAACTTGACCGCATGCTTACACTGAGTGTATCATTTAATCCTCAAAACTTCAGAGCTGGAGGGTGGGGCAGCTTCTGCGTTAGAATTCAACAAATCATCATGGGGATTCCTTCGCCTTCTGGCCTTCGCCATCAGATTTTCAGGAACCAAGCAATGTCGAGCCATCTTTGAAAAAATGTTTGGCTACGCGGGATCACAAACGTACATGAAAATACCCCTGCCCTTCCTGTTTTCTCAAGAAAGAAACGCCTTTCACAAAGGCTATTTTTCATGGGGGAACGCTCCAAAAAAACAAGACGTCCTATTTTAAAATGCCGGACTCCTGCGACCCAGCCCCAAGGCCATGGACGCTCTTGGGCATTTCAGAACTTACTAACATCAAATAAGACAACTAGAGACATTGCATAGTTCAAAGGCATGCCACCATGAAATGGATTAACTCTCCTGCCTTCTCAACTATATGGAGCTGTTAAAGGCTATAAGCCCCCTTCTGTGCCCCCCAAACTCCATCTTTAAGCCTCAGAAAGGAGCCTAAAAGCCTTTCGCCCAATCCGATGAGCTGAAAGTTTCGTAAACAAAGAGCAGGAGAGCTCAGGTTTGTGGACGGTCCGGCCTCCATCTGCGTGCGTCTCGCTCCACGCAGTAAACACGCTCATTCCATGAAAGCCTGCTCTTAACTCCACCGCGGACTCGGCTCTTACGTTGAAGAAGACTCGGTTCACGCAGCCTTTCCGAATTGCGCTCCTGATTTGACGACCCCCGCTGCCTCCCGATTGTCCCCCCTCTCCGCTCGACGCTCCGTCGTGATTCTTCGAAGTTAACTGGCGCCACCTGCATACCCTCGGCAACCATTACTCACCCCCCGGGTCTGCGACTGCATTGAAACTTTCGTCGGCATCACGTTACCCCACCATCGCGAAAGTACCAGTGCGACGCGAGATTTTTTTTGGCAGAATAGAACCCCCTCCTTCTCCCTCCACTCCCGGTGGGGCCCCAACTTCTCCTGCCCTCCCGCCCCTCGCGTCCCTACCCCTGCCCGCCGCTACCAAAACAAAAGCTATCGGATTGCACGCGATACGCGTGTGGAGCGATAGCGCTTATTAGCTATGTACAAAGGAAGTGCGGGGCAGGGCGGGCGGGGGGGGGGGCAGTGGCGTGCGACACAGCTCTGGTCACAAAGCCAAGGCCAGGGCTGCGCGCTGGCAAAACAGACCACGCTCCTCCCCACCTCCGCCGCCGCAGACCCTGGCGATCCTCGATCCGGGACGCGGGTCACCTCTGGCCGGGCGCGGCGTCTAGGTGTTCCCCGCGCGCGGCCGTGTGGCGGCGGCGACACCCTTGCGTTGCGAGCACGTGTGTGGAAATGCACGTCGGCTCCGATCACACACCCACTCCCGCACACGCGGATCCCGCCCGATCGCCCCCTCCGCAGCCCCGCCACGGGGAGAGGGGCCGCGGGCGGGTTAGAGGCTGGGAGAAGGTCCCAGAACCCTCTGCCCCGGGGGCCCGGACGCGCTCCCGGGACGAGGCTGGCTGGCGCGGGGCCCCCGACTTCGCACTTTTCCAGGGACTGCGTGGCGCGATGCGGGTCTGGGCGAGAACGCTCCCCGCACCCCAGAGCCGCACTGAGCAGCCCCGGGGAGCCGGGGACAGGTAGCCCGCGGCGGATCGGGTGAAAGTGACGCGCGAGGCCGGGAATCCAAAGGGGCGAAGCGCGATGGGCGACGGGAGGCCGTGCTGGGGAGTCTGGAAAGGTCCTGCGGCCGCGGGGCGTCTCCGCCCGGCACCTCCCCATCCCGTCGAGGGCAACTTGCACCCCACGGGCGGGTGGGCTCCCCGCCACGGCGCGGCGACGGGCGACGGCTCCGCGCGGCAGCGGGAGCTGTCACCGCCGTCTGCGCGCTGCGCCGTGTGCCGATCCAGGGGACAAGGTGCGTTGCGGGTGGCGGGCCCGGCCGGGCGCGAACTTCCCCGACGAAGTCCCAGCGCCTGGTTGGGGAGTGCGCGCTCCGGAGGCTTGCGGCCCGCGGGGACAGCGCCAGAGGAAGCCCCCGATGCCCTTCCCAGTGTGTGTTGGGGGGGGGGCGACGTGCTGAGTCGGGGCCCGCGGGGCTGAAACTCAGGAGCCCGGGCCCCTCCGCGCCCCGCCCCGCCCCGCCGCTCCCGCGCCCGAGGGGCCCGACAGCTGCGACAGTGGCCACTCGACTTTCGCAAACAGGGCGCAGCCCCTCGCAGGAAAAGTTCCCGCGGTGGCCGCGGGCGGCGGGCGCATACTCACTTTCTCCGGTCGCCGGCCACAGCGAGAGCGCGACGCAGAAAAACAGGAGCCCCCACAGCGAGGTCGGGGACCCTCCTCCGGAGCCAGACTTCATTCCTTTGATTTGGGACGAAATTCCCCTTGCGCGAAAATAAAAAAAGGGGACGGGGCGGGGGCGGGGGGGACGGAGGAAAAGAAAAAGTCTTCGACTCAAGTCTTCGCCCCCCTTTCCGAAACCGAGGGCGAAGGACGCGATGCCGGGAGGCGGCGCGGACGGGGCGGGCGGCCCCTCAGCGCCCGCAGCCGGGGCCCAGGGCTCGGCCGAGTCGGGAGCCCGGGGCGCGCCGGGGCGGGCTGTCGGCGTCGTCGGCCTCCATTTGCAAACCCAGAGAGGCAGGAGGGGGGCGGGGGACCGCAAGGAGAGGGGGCAAAGCCCAAATCCGTCCGGGCCCAGCGGAACGAACCCGAGCCCGGCCCGAGGGGGAGGCCGTCGGCCGCCCGCGCCTGGGCGAAGGGAGGGCGCGCCGCAGTTCGCACGATTGGCCCCGAAGTCCCGGGCTTGGCGAGGCCGGCCGCGCCGAGATGCGGGGTACAAATGAATGAGAGGCTCCCGCTCCGGCTGCTCCTCCGCGCTCCGCTCGCCGCCGCCGCCGCCGCCGCCGCCGCGAGCTCCTGCCCAAATCCAGGACACACACAAAGCGGCGGGCCGGCCGCGCCGCGCTCTGCGCTCCCGCCGCCCGCCCCGCGCCGCCGGCTCCGCGCGCGGGGGGCTCCGGCTCGCTGAAGGTCAAAGCCGAGGCGCGCGGCGCGCCGTGGAGCTCCCCCGGCGCGGGAGGGGCGTGGAGGGCCCGGGGAGCGGGGCCGAGGGTCTGCAAGCGCCGGGCACGGGCGCGCCGCGGGCCGGCTCGCCGGCGGCGTCCCTCTCACTCGCCCGCCTCTCCCGAGTTCGCCCGGTGCGCTCGCTCCTTCTCAGGTTTTTTTCCTTATTTTTTTTTTCCGCTCAGCGGAGTTAATGCTGGTAAACAAGAGCCTCAGCCTCGCCGCGCCGCTGCCGCCGCCGCCGCCGCTGCCACACACTGGGGGCTGGCGCGCGCGCGCAAGGGGCCCGCGCACACGCGCCCGCGCGCCCCCGGGAGCCGCCACCGCCGCAGCCGCGGCGCGCCCCGGCCGGCGCGCGCCAAGAACCGGAGCCCGGGATCGCAGGGACGTGCGGAGCGGAGCCGGGCCGTGGGGTGCGAGGCGGCGAGGCGGCGGCCGCCCCAAACCCGCCCGCGCGCGCCCTGGCACACGCGCGCGCGCGCTCACACGCTCTCGCCCCCACCCGCACTGCGCCGGCCACCCTGCACGCGCCCTTCCCTCCCGCAGGACTCCAAAAACAATGCCCCCGGCGCCGGGCCGGGCCGGGCACGGGGGCCGGCTGGGGACGGGAAGCGCGGAGGGAGCGCGGTGGGCGGGCAGTGCGGGGCCCGAGAGGTTCATTGAAAACAACAGCGCGGCTGGAAGGCGCGTTTCCCCGCTTCTTGAAAAGCTTCATTGTTTCTTGCAGCTGTTGCAAAATAAATAAGTGCGTGCATGCGGCATTTTTTCGCCCTGTGCTGGAAAGCCCGAACGCGGCGGGAGGGGCACACCTGGCAGAAAGGAGACCGCCCCCCCCCGGCTCCCGAGGCGGGCACTTTCACACACGCAAGGCTGGGGCGGCCGCAGCGTCGCGACGGGAAAGCCTGGAGTTCTGGGGTGCTGAGGGGGGAGGGCTCGGCCCGCGGGGCTCGGATCGCGGCTGAGAGGGGAGACGGCCCGCCACCCGCCGCGGGCCCGGAGCCGGGGAAGGGGGGCCGAGGCAGGCTGCCCCGAGTCCCCAGGGCGCGTCCCCGCGGCGGCCGCCAGGGGGCGCAGCAGGCGCCGGGGAGGGCTGGCCCGCGGAGTGTCGCCTCCCACCCTCCCTCCGGGAGAGGAAATGTGGGGGCCCGAACTGGGGGCCCGCCAGGCTGGGTCGCGCCGGCCGGGCCTCGAAGACCCGCGGCCCGCCCCGAAAGCTCCTCGCGCAGCTCCGGGCTCCACCACGTGGGCGGCTGCTGGGAGCGGCCAAAGCGCGTGCACCGGTGCGGGCCTCGGGGGCCCCCGGAGGCTAGGGGGCGTGTCCGAGGGGCCCCAGAAAGAAGGGGTCGGGGGCTGCGGCCCGGATGGGTCTCCTGGGTGGGGTCGGGACCCCGAAACGCGCCGCGCGCACGCACGATCGGTAGTCACTGCGGAAACCCACCCGCACCTGCCTCGGGTCTTCCCGGGCACCTCCCTCTTGCTTCCTCTGCTATGTGACTAGACACCAGCACCGACCCAAGTCTCCTCTGTGGTTTTCTTGAATGTGCCCACGGAGAGCTTTCCCCGAAGCGAGACTGCCCTAGGACTGCCATCTAACGAATACGTGCTGCGGAGACCAGGTCCTTGAAGGGGGAGACAGCCCAGTAATGGCTGGAGAAAGGAGTTTGAAATACGTGGACTTGAAAAAATAGTGAGTGGACCACGTGTCGCCTTTAATGTGGTCAGGTTTCATGACTCAGGCTAATCGATGTCAATAATAAATAAAAAAAGATGGCTAATACAGGAGTGGTGAATGCCTAGATCGAGTAGAAGCGTTTGTCTCATAAACAACCAGACTGTCTGGAAGGCAGGGATCTGTTCTAAAGAAAAGATAGGTTTCTGTTTTTACTCCCTAATTGTAAAAGATTTCCGAGTTACGTTGTGCATCCCATCGTTTATAAATAATTTTTCAAATCAAGACCTGAAAACAAGTCAAAAGCCATCATGATGGAAACCTAGCCTTTTCCCCTACATTTATTCCCCAGATCATTTTTCTCCTTAGAAATTTTTAGCTCAATTCAGTGAGTCAGTTGTATAGAAGGGAAATAAATCTTTTTTTTACTTAAGAGAGTTCTTCATATGGGATTGTTTTTGCATGACTGAAACTCGGCTTAATTTTTAAATAAAATGTTCCAGTTTTAGATGTTTTGGACATTAACACAGGAAGAAATGTATTAGAATCTTTAAAATGAAACAAGTTTAGCATGTATCGTTTATAAGTTAAGCACACCTGTGAATAATTAAAATTCAGCCTACCAATTTTTAAATATTTCTTCAGACAGTTCCCTGCATGAGGTTGGTCTTGATGCCTAGATACATTCCTTGGTTAAGTGTAAAGGAAAATCAATTTTATATTTTCTTTATATTTGGTGTTTAGAATTTTTAAATACATGTGAATTTCAACAGAAGTTTGGAGCTGACTTTTAAAAGACTAATGCTAATATAAAACTCTTTAAATACTACACGATATACTTTTATTATTTATATATTATATTTCTGTTATTATATATTACTAATATATTAATATTTATATGTCAGTAATAAAAACTCCCATTCAGTTGTCCCTGAGGATGACATACACAAAATAAGGAATAAATGCTCAGTTTAGATTGTAGTTTTTTTATCTAAATAATTTTCCATTTGTGAATTTTTTAAATGTCTGTTTTCCTAAAGTAGTAGAAAGTCAGTAAGATCAAGCTACTTTAGACAGTGAAATTACGTGATTATTGTTATGTAGCTTAATATCTAGAAAAAAATAATCAAAATGTAGGTTGCCTTTAAGCTTTAACTTGATCACACAGACAAAGAAGGCGATTTTTATTTTCTTCAATGATTACATTCTACATACTGATATCAAACTTACTTTTTTCATCTTGGAAATAAAATCATGTAGTAAAACATTAATTGGAGTCCACTTGCCAATCACACTGACGATGAATGCATCACACTTTTTTGTTTTTAGGCAATTTTCACCAGGTAGCTTATAAACGTCCCTTCTTTGGGAGCAGAAACTGGTCGCTTCTTTTCATTTTTAAAAAACTTTATTTGAAAACAGCTTTATCTCAAATTATTCTGCTAAATGTACCAGACTCCCCCAAAATGTAATATATACCGTGTGAAAATGAGAAATAGCACAACTGGCAATTAACAAGTAGTAGCAGTAGCACAAAATGTTGCGATCTAGTCCCAGAAAGGAACGTTACTCAGCGGCAAAAACGAATAAACTAGCGCTACACACAGTATGGGCAGATCTTTGAAACACAATGTTAAGTGTAAAAAAAAAAAACACCAAAAAACGCATGTTCTGAAAAACTACACAAACGACACCATTGTGATAAGGCTCTTAAAAGTGGGGACAAAAAAGTGTGGCAAATTTTTTTAAAACGAGAGATTGAAATACATGGTAAAATACATTTTTTTGTTCTACCAAAAGGATTAATAAAGCACATGAAATCGAAGATCCTGGGTACCTCTGGGAGCGGGCGGGGAGAAGCCCATAGGCATATGCAATGTTCTCAGAAATATGTTCATTCTCAGACCAGCTGGAAGATTCATGGGTTTCAGGTTTCCATTCTATAGTTATGCTTTATAACTAACGCATATGCTATTTACATATATGTATATATAGGCATAAAAATATTAAAGAAGATAAAAGAAAAATATGGGGGCGATCCACAAGAGAGATCATCCTAGTTTCCAGTATGATTCTTCCAGATTCCAAGCTGTTTATATAAGCAATTCACGAGCATTAAAGAATCATCGCAATGATTTAGTTAATCATAGTCTCATCCTTTGGGATACATTTCAGAAGACCGTGTACTCATATCGATGCAATTCAAGACAAAAACAAATCATGAAACAAAAAAAAAGAACGTGAAAGAATTCACTTCATAGGTAATCAGGATCATTAATTACGAGTGCATTATGTCAACCATCTGGCAGTTTCCTATAAGGCGAAACATACACCTAACTCATGATCCAGCAATTCTAACCTTTGCAGTTTAACCAAAAGAAATGAAAATATGTCCACAAAAAGACTCGTATGGGAATGTCGGTAGTTGTTTTATTTATAACAGCAAAAAAACTGGAAACGACCCAAACACATCAAAAGGAGAATGGATAAATAAACCGCGATAGATCAATTCCACACGATACTGCTTAACAATAAAAAGCAATGAGCTATTAATACATACAAAACCATGGATGAACCCCAAAAGCATAGTGCATAAGCCAGGCACAAAAGTGTACAAAGAGCACAAATTAGCCCATCCCTTTGAAGTTCAAGAGCAGGCAAAATTGATCTATGAGAAAGAAGCATGGTCGCCCTTGGTTGAGGGAACAGCTATTGTGGGCGACTAGGACGAAGCACAAAGAACTTTCTAGAAGGATGACAATGCCCCATGTGTTGATTGGGGTTTTGGCTGCAGTAGTGCATGCACTCATCAAAAACACATCGAGCCGTACACTTAAGATGGATGCGCTTCCTTGTGTGTAATTATATCTGAATTTTAAAAGTTTTAAAGAGTGCATTATGTAATTTAGAGATTTTGCAGCTGTTCTAAAAAAAAAAAAAGTTAGCACTATGCTTTCCAGTTTTGCTATTATGTGAGTTAGCAGAGATGTTCACCTCCAACCTCCACGCCCACAGCTGTCCCCACAGATAAAACCACTTCCAGAGATACATCTGTCTCAGGTCCCTGCAAAGGGGTTTAGCTGTGGAAGGCACCGAGGGGTCTCCACAAAGCCATCCAGGGGCAGAAAAGGTACTTAGTGACTTCTGGTTGGTTCCAGTCTCTGCACGGCCACAGCAATGCAAGTCCCAGTCTCCTCGAGATCTGTTTACGCTCAGCTTGAGGAGCTTTTCTATTCCAGATCGAACAGAGAGCCAGCCCGCAGGACCATAAATGCCGCACTCCACCGTGACGCTTCAAAAGCACTGTGGACGTCTCAACGAGCATTTGGACAGAGGCAGCGGGGATGAGTTTTTGTGACCACTTCCAGAACCATATTCAGGTGAAAACATCAATAAGGGAAGTTTCTGGAAAACCCAAGCCTGGGCCAGGAGTGACAGGCACCTTTGGGATCACCAGAGATCCGACGTGGAGACTGGAAGACTTCTGCGGCTGCACCAGCGCCACACGGTGCTGCGTGGGAAACTAAGCCAAGCCAGGAGCGCGCTGATGACTCCATCTTTGTCCCTTGTCATTTGCTGTGGTTCGTCTCTGAGATAGGTGTGCCGTGTTTACTCCTCTGTGTAATTAACTTCCAAACATGTCAACAGTGAAGATTCGTGCCTGGCAGAGAGCACAAAAGATGCTTCCTCGTTTTAGAAATGCATCATGAAAGTACCTGAAAGGTGAAGTCAAGTCAAAACTTCTGTTCACTCGGGTTAATGCCGGCAGCTCTCAGATGTTGTACCAGCAGCGTGCGGGGGAGAGACGAGTTGCTCCTCTGCTCTGCTCCGCCCTGCCCCACTCCACAAAGCTGTGTGACTCTGTGCAGGTCGCTCTGCCTCTCTGTTTCGACACGAGATGATCAAGTTGGAATACACTTTCTGCTTCTAAAATGGCAGGACTTCTTCGTTTTTTAACCGAGACTGTTACATCGGTATCTCATTCTTTAGTTGTGTCTCTTGCCTTTGCTTTCTCTCTCGAGTAATTAATAGTCTATAAATCAATGCACAGGCAACAGAAGCCAGGCTCAGGGAATAACCGCTTCCTAATTTGTTTCATTCAGGCAGACCTTTCACACATGAGGGGTTCTTAGAGCAGAAACATTTTTTTAAGCCATTCTGAATCCCCATATATATTCTTCTAAGAATATAGGTATGAAAAGACAGAAGAAACATCACCACAACAGGGGCAAGTGGCCACAGGTGATCCACAAAAGGAATAATCCCCTGATTGATCATTGAGAATGTTCCCACAAAATGTTCTCTTTGGGATATTAAGTTCTAGTGGCACCTTATTCTGCAGGATATATATTTGTACATTTCTTCAGTAATCCCTTTAAGCAATATCAATGTGTCAGGCTCCTTACTGGCAGCAAATTCTGTTTCTGGCCTCCTGGACACACTACGAATAAGTGAGATCTTCCAGTTATGCAGACGCCCGCTGCTCTGCAGTGTGGAGACCACATCTGGAGAATCAGGTTTACATCTGTCCTTGGAGGGCCGCTGATCAACAAGAGAACCGAATGCTGACACGGGGACGAGGACAGGAAAGGGCTGGTCCCCACATCCCACGAGGCGTGATTAAGACATATGGACATGAGGGGAGTCTTCTATGACTTCCGGTTTTATACAACTGGAAAATGGTGATTTGACTTGACCCAGGTCATTCCAATGGGCGAGCTAGACCAGTGGGAAGGAAAACGGATTTTCGGTTCTCTTTAAGACTATTTCTTTCTTCCAATAGAAACACATAACTAGCATTATCTTGCAGTCTCTTCTAGGGGCACTGTCTTGTGGGGAAACTTCTCTGAACCATCAGAGTATCTAGGCAGACACTGGGACCACGCCCGCCGGAGAAATCATCCAAAGCAGCGCTGGATTGACCGAGAGGATGACAGGGCGACACCTGAGGCCCCTTCCAATTTTAGGATCACTGGATATTTGGATTCTACTTCTGTGTGGATTACAGTGTCTGACGGGCACTGAAGGAGCCTGGCTTTGCTTTAAATGAATAGTGACCAGCTTCGAAGTTGAAGATGTATCCGTTTAAGAGGATATTGAATTTATCTTGTAGCACAGACACCCTGATGAAATCGCTCCTGAAAGAGGTTCAAGGACCAGTTCCAACAGGTCGAAAAGTCAAGTCAGAAGGTCCAGGATTGGTTTCAAACCAATCACGTCGTGAGAGGTGGTTCAAGTAGGTGGCAGCCAGGTAGAGATTAAGATAATGCATGCTGGTGAGCTGGCATCAAATACTTAATAGGCTATATGTGTGGGGGGCTGGGGAGCCCAGATTTGCGAGCTTGCCAGTTTCCCTGTATAAATATTCTACCCTGGCTGATTCAAGCTACCAACGCGAGGTCACTCAGTACAGAGTTCTGAAGAGATGAGCAGGCTTTGGGGAAAATCTGTGAGCCTGGCTCAGTATATCACTGGGCAAAGATATCTGAGAACCTAGTGTGGCCTTTGTAAAAACTTAAATATGCGTTCAGGAAGAAATTGATAAGCAACTCAGTATGAAAATGGCAAGAGCTATAAACAAGCAGTTCAAGAAGAAATTGGCACAGCCAAGAAGCATGAAAATATACTCAGGAACCTGGATGGCAAAATTAAGAATGGGACAGTACCGACCTTTCACGTGGGGGAATGGAAATCTGATTCACTGCTGCCGGGAAGATAAATTAGTAAAGTATATCCACTGTGGATAGCAACTCGACAGCATCTCTCAGGTGGCAGATGCCCTTACCTACCCCACAACCCAGCGATTCCGCTCACAGAGTATATCCTAAAAGCCCTTGACATATGGCACCAGAGGACACGTATAAGAATGGTAATTGGACCATTGCTTTCAATAGTAAAAAAACAAAAACAAAAAAAAAACTAGAAACATTCTGATCGTCCCTCAGCAGAAGAACAAATAGCCACGTGTTTTTCATATAATAAGATGCTATACAGAGGTTAACATGAATGAGCTAATCCGACCGAATCAACATAGATAAATTTAACAACCACTATGGTGTGAAGGAACAATCTGCAAAAGTTATAGAACCACACGCCATCTTTAATTAACTATTAACATCAAAAGAAGAGCAGTTTTTGTTAATGGAAACATGCATATGGAGCGTAAGTATAAAATAAGCCTGGGAAAGGATAAAGGACCTCAGACGTTCTGGGGAGGAAGACGTGGAGGTCAAGTGCCGCCCCATCACACACACGCTCGTGCCGCGTCATCGCGTTCACCTTGATCGCTTGGCTGAGGTCGCGTTTATCAGGTGTGTTTCGCCTCAGCGGAGTTATTCTTTCTCCTCCTCTCTTTCCACACGCTCCTCTTTGGAAGAAAGTCACTGTGCTTTAAGGGGTGGGGATTATGCGTCCTCTCCTTTGGGGGAAGTATCTCCATAAATTATTGGGCGTCCTGCATGGGAGATCGGTCTGTTCTTCCCATTTCTTTATTTCTTTAATCATTGTTTATTAGTAGTATGGGCTCGTGTATATTTATTTCAAAATTTGCGTTATAATCCAATACTGCTTTATTTTGTTTTGTTCAACTTATTCCAGCTTTGGCTGTTGGGAGGTCTTTCCACAGGCTCTTCTTGGTCATTTTGATGTACCCCCAATATAGGGTTTTGTTGTTTTGGGGGGTTTTGCTGTTGTTTTTGGTCTGGGGGGTTCTTTTTCATTTCTGTTTCTTTAGTTTTTAGTTCTTCCTTATTTTCTAGCAAACAAGACACTCAAGCTTATCTTATATATCTCCTGCCTCGGTCCTAGAATCGGCCATTTCTCTAAGAGCTCTGGTTCCTTCTATTAGAAACCAAAATCTGGGTGCTATGTGTGCTCGTCATTACTGGGGTATCATTGCTTCTAGGCCCGCTTAGCAGACAGAACAAA